>NC_051421.1:15811889-15824389 GCF_015228065.2 Penaeus monodon | reverse complement strand
AGATGAATGTAGGGTGAAGAGCCAATATAGGTGTAACACTTGCGATAAAGTTCAAGTAAGTTTTCATCGTGTATGCAAATTTTGCCATAAAACCTTTTTATGCAGCAGACGTCTGCGCTGGTGGAATTTTATGAGATACTGCACGGTGCATTGGATCAGTTTCTCTCTCTCTCTCTCTCTCTCTCTCTCTCTCTCTCTCTCTCTCTCTCTCTCTCTCTCTCTCTCTCTCTCTCTCTCTCTCTCTCTCTCTCTCTCTCTCTCTCTCTCTCTCTCTCTCTCTCTCTCTCTCTCTCTCTCTCTCTCCTTCTTTGTCTCTCTCTCCCTCTCTCCCTCTCTCTCCAAATGATATTTTTATACAGTGATAATAGCACAGCCCTTCAGGCATGTATATAACACTAATGTTTGACTAATAGCCCTCTACACAAATAGAAGCACAGCCAGTTGGATAGATACTTTGGTATCTTACCCTGGCCTTTTGCAGGGCATGTACACTGTTCTGTAAATAAATGTTATCAAATAAAAAAAAAAAGAAAAAAGGAAGAAAATGTCTTTTATTGTAGAACTAGAGATTTTACAATGAAAATAATCATAATTGTGTTGAAAGATTATATTTTGTCACAGAATTGTACTGAATTTTTTTTTTTTTTTCACAGCTTTGTCTGCCGCGTGGGCTGCAGTTCCGTACTCAGAAACATGTACTGGAGCCCAAGTTCCACCCCTTCCTCGTCACCAAGGAAGATGGCTCGCGGGCACATGGCTTTGCCTATGTGTTCTATGAGGAGGTCAACTCAAAGCAGATATGCACAGCCATGCACACATTGCAAGTGAGTAAATTCTGCAGCTGAAATAGTGTGAGATTTTAAAAAAGATATTTGATGAGTCTCTAATATTATAAATGTATAGGCTGTAAGTACCATTTTTTCATTTTACCTTCATTTTACAGTCCGTGTACTTGACGGAGATGTCAAGTAGTCATGCCAAAGCAGCGTCAGGAGCAACTCCAGACAAAAGAGACACAAGATCACTGCCTCGCCAGTTCCGTCTGTCAGCTCCCAAGTCACCAGCTGCTCTCCACTTCTATGACATAACCAAGGATCAGCTGTATGTCACAAAGTGCATTGCCCTTGTTGGTCAGCACCCATATGTAAACTCTGCCAAAAAATTTCTTAAAGGTCTATATAGGTGAGTTTCTCTTTCTTTTTTTGCAAGGAATTAGTATTTGCATGATATTTATTCCAATATAGAAGATAACTAAGATGACTTTATCCACATACATATGGTTATTATTTCCATTCACATTACCTTACTGTATTTCAGGTTTTTCATACAGTGTGAAAGTGGAGGTGTAAGTTTAGAGTCTCACGTATACAACTTGCTCTATGAGGTGCCAGCACCACCCCACGGTCGATGTGTGGCGTTTTCCTGTTTTGGGAAGATGCAGGTGTGTCAATGCCCCACCAGTCAGGAGCTTCCATTGTTTGTGGTAAGTGAAAGAGTTGTCTTAATTGCAATGACAATAATTTACGTATCTGTCGGTATTAGCTTTTTGGAATTTAAGGGAATATATGTAACTATATTGAATTTCTAAGATCTTTTTTAGGAATTATTTGAAGTTACCTATAGTTAAAGATACAATTAAAGTGGGCTTTTTCCTGCTAATCATAAGTGGTCTAGCTAGTGAAATAATGTTTTCTTGCTGCTTGAAATTGGAATGTATTTACAAGGTGTATTTGTGATTCATTAATTTTTTTTTTCTCTTTTCCAGTACTCCTTGAAGGAGTTCTTCACAGTCCTCAATGTAGAGAGTGTTGTACAGCTTCTTACATGTGTACTGCTTGAAAACCAAATTATTCTAGTGTCTAGTGGTATGTAATTTATATTTCAGAGTATACCCTATCATAATTTTTGTAAAATTTGTAATAGATATGTCATTTGTAAGTGAATAGTAGTTTCGTTAACAATCTGCAAAATTATGAAGTGATAAATTCATAAATACTTTTGACAAAATATGTGACAGTAAGAATATACCAATGAATTTTTTATGTCATTCTGTCAGATTACTACAAGTTGATGCTGGTCGCGGAGAGTATATGTGCGTTGATGTTTCCATTTGTTTGGCAACATGTTTACGTGCCGATCTTACCTGCCTCTCTTCATCACTTCCTTGATGCCCCGGTGCCTTTTATCATGGGCCTCCAGTGCTCCAATGACTCAAGGGATACAATACAGATACCAAATGAGGTCAGTTACAATATTTAATTTTTAGTCAATGATAGATAATGAAGTGTGATCAGTGAACAATACAAAGATGTCTTATATTTTTAATGTAAAAGCATAAGATGTAAAGTTTCTTGTATATAGACTTCTCTGATAATATGGCAATGCTCTATTCTGTGTGGAAATTTTCTAGGCAAACCTGTGTTTGGTTGATGTTGATGAAGGCACAGTAGAAGTACCTGAAGATCTTCCTCAGTTTCCTCACAAAGTAGACTTCATTCATGAACTCACACAGTTACTTCTAAAGTGGGAAGTTCCAGCCGGTAAACTGGATCGGTAAGTGTTATTCATATATTCCATATGGCCTTGAGATCTTCTTAATGATATTGGTCATTACATGTACTAATATGTAACAAATGTTTCACAGGAACTTGAACGAGCATCACTCTCAGTACAAGTACCGCAGGAGACGGAAGTGCTCCTGGTCCCACGACTCGGACTCAGGCGTGTCCAGCACAGAGGGATCCATCAGTGGGTCTCACTCTTCCATCACTTCCCTCCCTCCTTCTTCAGTAGCTTCTTCCACCTCCCCTGCACAAGGTCCCCCGAGTAGTAGCAGAAGTCACCATTTTGACACCCTGCACCTTTCACCACAGCTTAGGGAAATTACAGCAATTGCACGGAAGGCCGGTGAGTGGCCATAACATTTCCAAGAGGCCGAGTGGCAAGTCCATCTGCCATCTTAGATATTTGTTTGTTTGATTTATTTATTTCAGTTTATATTATTATTTATTATTTTTTATTTATGCATATGCTTTTATTTTTATATATTGTTTTATTTAAGTTTATATTAATTTTGTTCAGCATGAACATTTTATTATGCTGAACTTTGTTCAGGTTTTATCCATTTTAACATTTAGTGAAATGGAGATTAGAAAACTAATAAAAAGAAAATACTAAAGATATATATTCTAGTCTAAGATACAGCTTATAATAGTTTCTTATTATCATTGATTATATTATTTAGAGTAGAATTATCTATCATTATGTAACTTGCTAATGATGTTTTCCCCATGTGTGACATGCAGGTGTATATGATGGTGATGAAGTTGATGGAGTCAGACGGGAGCGAGAGAACGAGATGTTAGAGGACCTCAAGCTTAACAATGCTGTCCGAGAAGTGTTCCTCAACAGATTTGTCCACATGTTTTGTGCCTATGACCATTTTGTTATTCAGCCAAATTGTCATGTTAGTATTAGATCATTGTATATGATCTGTGGAAACTTTATACTTGTTTGCTAGGTGCATTTACATAACATTAATGGAAAGGCATTCTATCAATCTTTTTGATATGTTAGAAGATATGTTTTATGATAATTTTATAGATTCATATAATTTCTTATATGAAAAATAGAATTTCATATGGAATTAGGTAGAGATCATGAAGAAAAGTGTTTATAATATGTTAAAGGCCTTGAAATATGTTACTTCAGCTCTTTTCTTTTATGTTAAGTGCATTTAGCAATAATATCCTGTTTTGATTTCCCAGGAAATGGACATGGAGCAGTGGCTTAGTTGTCGGGAATCCATGCAGAACTTTGACAAGGCAACATTCCTCTCAGACCAGCCAGAAGCCCATCTTCCTTTCTTATCACGATTCATTGAGTCTCAAATGTTCACGACATTGGTGGACAACAAGATCCTCTCCAACTGGGGCAAGCACGACACAAATCTGCGTGTCTTTGATTTACGCATCCGATTTCTCAGGTGATAATATTTTGGAGTTCTGGATATTGATTTCATAACTTGAGCCAGGGAAAGTGTTTATTTTGTGTCCCCCCTGTACCAGTTTTGTTTATTATGTTATATACCAATAGTCACAATTCTTGTTACAGATGTAGATATCATTATAATAGCATAACAACATATACATTTATTTTCTATCTCTAGTACATATGAAACAACTTCTTTATGATTGGTTGGCTCATATATATATGGCTATATTGATTTTAGATTATAATGACAAATGTGATTGTTCTCCAGAGACAGATATGATGACAGTCTAGTTCGCACACCATCATATGAGCCATGCACAACAATCAGAGAAACGGAACAAATCTTGGAAAAGAGATTGTCTCACATCGACTACAGAGCTCCTGCCCCTCAGCCCATGGACCCACTGGCAGAGTCATGTACACAGTTCAACCCAGGGCACTTCCCACTCTTAGACAGAATAGCCCTCAATAAGGAACCTCACAAGTAGGTCTATAGACTTTATAGTAATTGTAAATTGCACAGCATTTATTCTATTTCATGTTCTAATTGTTGCATGTTGAATCTATTATTAAGTCCTAGTTGTTTTTAAAAATGCAACTTTTTTCTTGTTACTGTTAACAAATAGAAGTTCATATTTGTTATTCAGATCTAAATCAATGTTGACACCTTTATAGGAGTAAGAAGAGGAGCAGTCATGCTTGGAGGAGACGAGAAAGACAGGAAAGACACCTTGAGCATACTGGCCTCTCCAGTGATCAGCGTGATAGGATTATGCACGATGCCAAGTCCAAGCTACAACCAAAGTTAGCAGATATGTCGCCTGCTCATATGGCTCAAACCAACTGGAATTTCGTTGAACAGTTATTGAAGGTATTGTTTTAATCTTATGAGTAATGACCTGCTTCCTTTTATCAAACACCTATTGTAAATTATTTTTCTCAAATTAGGATGTTAATGAAGGGATATCCACTATTACTATGTCAATTGATGTTTTCTTTTATATTCAAATATTTGTCTTTAATAAGCACCTTATAACAGGAATGCAAGACGAGAACCAAAAGAATGCTAGTGGAAAAGATGGGTTCCGAGGCTGTAGAATTAGGCCATGGAGAAGGAAGTCTTGTGGGTGTGGAAGAAAACACGCTCATAGCATCTCTGTGTGACCTCCTAGAGAGGGTTTGGGCTCATGGTCTCCAAAGCAAACAGGTATTTTTCTTTATAGAAAGAATTAAGTCTACTATATCAGTTTATGTGAATTCTGGTATTTTTACAAAGAAGTAAAAGAGTTGGATGTTGTTCCATATAGTCACACCATTGATGTGAGTTCAGACATTATGTAGTTTCCTTTAGAGATTATTTATCATTCCATTACAGTAAAAAGTATTATATGTTGCTTATATTTTTCAGAATTTATATAGGAGTGTCAGTATAATTGTTTGCACTTGTGCTCTGTCAGTTTATTAGATGTAAGATTTTGTCTCAAAAAGAAAAGGAAAGTTACTGTTAAAGAAATAATAAATATAATTTTTTTAGGGCAAATCAGCTCTGTGGTCTCATCTCCTAAACTATCAAGAGCTGGAGGAATGCAATGATTCTACTAAGCCTGTGAATCCAAATTTCCTCTCTCCAGGTTTGTTGAAATTCTTATTGCAGTATCTAGGAAGAGGAAAAAAGATGAAAAGAATAATATACACTCCTTTTATATTATATATATATATATATATATAATATATATATATATATATATATATATATATATATATATATATATAAAAACACACACACACACACACACACACACACACACACACACACACACACACACACACACACACACACACACACACACACACACACACACACACACACACACACACACACACACACACACACACACACACACACACACACACGTATACATATATTTATATATATTTATATATTTGTAACACAGCATTTGTCATGCTATTTGTGCAATTGATTCTAAATGCATTGCTTCAAATTATTTAAGTTTAGTCTGGTGATTGCACTTTGTTATATATATATATATATATATATATATATATATATATATATATATATATATATATATATATATATATATATATATATACACACATACATACATACACACATACACTGCACTCAAGTGGCTTTCGTAACCCGAGAAAAGCTTAGCTATAAGAGGAAAGAAAAGAAATATAAATAGATTTGATTATCACTTCTGTGCAATAGATTATTTATATAATTGTTATTGTTGTTGCTATCATCATCATCATCATTATCATCAACATCGACATCAACGTTATCATTATTGTAATTGTTATGATTATCATAATTATCATAGTCATTGTTGTTTTATTGATATTATTGGTATAACTCTAATTCCAAACTTTTATTTTTGCTGTTAGTTCAGCTAATACGAAAAGAAACGGCAAAGTAAAGAGGTTCTTGAAAATGTTATCTGATTACGTTATAGTGAACTGAGCCCAAAATAGCAGGTAACAAATAGCCGTAAAACACACGATCAAGCTTGTTTTGAATGTGTGCATGAAAGTTGTTCACTTATTGTCCCACAATCATTAATGTGATATAACCTATCAAAATAGGCCTGAATTCTGTATTTAACCTAGTTTCTTGAGAAAATTATGTATGCTGCAGCCAAAAGTGCAAAGAGAGGGAAAATGTGTGTTTCCCACGCTTCTGATTTTTATAATTGGGTGGTTGGCTAGCCATAAAAACTCAGTAATAAGGAAATAAGGTTGCGAATGGTTCAGATATGCATAGGCAATAGAAAGCAGATATATTTTCACAACCATTTTGTAGAAGAATTTAAGCCAAATTTTATTTATTATTATTATTATTTGTATTTTTATTTTTTTATGTGATTTTATATAGCTGTTCTTGCGCTGTTTGAGTGTTTTCTTCCTTTCTGTGTTTTAGGATTTATTGTAGTGGTTGTATGATTGTTATTTGTGTTAAAATTAATTGTTTTGCTCCTGTTTTTGTCACTGTTTCTTTTGTTGTTGTTGCATTTGTTGGTGATGTTATTGTTTTTAAATTGATTTTTTTTTTTTTTTTTTTATCTATACTATTGTTAGTATTATAAGTTACTTTTTATTTTTAGTTTTATCATCATCATTATTATTAATATTATTATTATTATTATTATTATTATTATTATTATTATTACTATTACTATTGCTATTGCTATTACTATTACTATTACTGTTACTGTTACTGTTACTGTTACTGTTACTGTTACTGTTACTGTTACTACTACTACTACTACTACTACTACTACTACTACTACTACTACTACTACTACTACTACTACTACTACTACTACTACTACTACTACTACTACTACTACTACTACTACTACTGTGACTCCTACTATTACCATTATTGTTCTCATCACCATTATCCTTATCACAATCATTATTATTACTGTTGTTACATCATTATTATTATTATTATTGCTTTTTTTCTTCTTTTTTTCTTTTCATTCATTCATAACCATTATGTGTCATATTTGTTGTTATTTTTTCATCTTGTTGATATTTAATTTGCTGTGGTATATCATTATGTTCAAATTATATCATTTTTATTATTATGCTTCCAAGTGCCATTGTATGAGGCATTTCAATTATTACATAACTTTATGCTTTATCTCATTAATTTTTGTTTCATTAGTCAAATTATTGTTTTCATAGCCTGTAGAGGATTTTTTTCTCACTTTGTTTTATATCCAAGAGTATTCCTATTTTCCTAATGAAATAAGCTTTCTTAGGTAATGAATATTTGAGTCAAAAATTGATAGCTTTCATAGACCATTTATTGAAAACAAAGTCTTACTAATAATATGTGTTATGTAATATTTGAATGACAATTTTTTTCTTTTCTTTTCTTTTCTTTTCTTTTTTCTTTTCTTTTTTTCTTATTTGATGATGTTGCTGAACCACACGATCATCATAGCATACTTCCTCAGTTCTGATTTTGAAGATTATATAATCTCAAAGTATTAATCTTCTCTGTTTATCTTTTGCTGTGATGAATTGTTGTGATCAAGTGTTATGATTATGTTTACATGTACTTCTCTGTATCACCATAAAGCCTTCGCATCTCATGTTACTAACCATTAACTCCTGTTGTTCTCCCTTGATGCAAGCAGCTATGGCCTGGTGTATTATCAGGAAGAGAATTGATTGTATGTTTTTTTTTATCTGTGCTTGCATTATTACTGTATGTCACATTTGCTCTTAATGGGATAAAAGTGCATTCTCATTGAGATGCACAAGTACTCTAGATTTCATTGATGCCTCTATTACTAGATCTGTAGATGGGGTAGATGCTTTTCTTTCTTCCCATTAGGTTGTAAGTGTATCAGGGACTCTATTCTTGTATGATGGTCTGTGGCATGTTTATAGTGAATAGAGAGCATGCTGATTCTGTTTCTGATCCTGTAGACAAGGTTGGATTGGCCATTAAGGAAGTTTCTCCTTCACAGGGTCATGTATGTACATGACTTGTTTTCGTATTTTTTAGTTTTCCCTGAGACACTTTCTGTTCTTGTCCTCTGATTCTGGGTATTTTACATCCTTGATGCATGATATTTCCCTATGTAAGTAGCCAGTATTGTACCCTAATGTATTTTGTAAGACCACTAATTTTACCAGTCCTATGGCAGTACCTCATTTATATATATGTGTGTGTGTGTGTGTGTGTGTGTGTGTGTGTGTGTGTGTGTGTGTGTGTGTGTGTGTGTGTGTGTGTGTGTGTGTGTGTGTGTGTGTGTGTGTGTGTGTGTGTGTGTGTGTGTGTGTGTGTGTGTGTGTGTGTACATTTATATGTATGTATGTGTGTACATGTACATTTATTTGTATGTATGTGTGTATATTTACATATATATATATATATATATATATATATATATATATATATATATATATATATATATATATATATATATATATATATATATACATGTACATATATATGTGTGTATATATATATTTACATATACATACATATACACTTATATTTGAGATACTGTATGTGAATACAGTCTTAGATTAACTTCTCATTTTCTTCTCAACTAATCACCCCCCCCCTTTGGTATCTTGTCCTGAAAGTAAAATTGACTTTAAAAGCACTTTACTACTTACTAACAGTAGTATTAATCCTAGTTGACTGTCTCTCTGCAAATCTCCACTAACGTAACAAAGGCTGAATGGTGCTTCCCTAATAGTTCTGTGATGAAAATGCTTGCCGTTGTTTTTCAGTTCCCCAAAACTCCGCACCAAAGATTAGCAGTATGTCACCATTGTCGGAGATTCTCTTGTCCATTAAATCTGGTAACATTAGTGGTCTTGGGTCTCTGGCTTCTCAATTAGCAAATAATTTTGGTAAGTGGTTGACATGAATTTGGTAAATGGGTGCCTGCTCATGATAAACTCATTTTCTCTTAAGCTTATTAATGTTCCATCTTAACTAATGTGAATGAGAACAAAAGAATTATTTAAAGATACGTAGGTTTAAGTTTCTTTATCATAGGCCATTTAAATAGATGTTTTTTTTAATAATTTATAGCTGCCTTTCATTAATATTATTATTTTATTTTATTATTATTATTTTTTTTGTAAACAATATTGTTGTCATAAATATCCCTTATAATTGTTTTATTTTAGATTCACATACTCCAATCAGTGATATTTTAAGTGCATATTGAAAATCTCATGTAATTAGTGAACAGATTTTGCATATCATTCATACTATTCAGAAGATTGAGTGGTATGAATTTTGATATATTCAACTAACAAATATTTTTTTATACTTTTTGTTACATATTTTTCTCTTTTCTTTCTCCAAGTTATGCTGTTCTTGATATCCAGTATTATGTGTCCTGCTTAAAGTATTGGATATTATAAGTCTATACAACATTACTGACTGTATAGCTGAAATGTAGTTTCATATTCAGCAAAGACAATTTAAATGTTATTCACTACTTGAGCATCTATATTATGATTTGTATAATTGTTTCCTTGTTTGTCTATCTCCTCTTTCTTTGTTTTCTTTGTCTTTTTTTCTAACAGCACTTAACATTGTTTTCATATCAGATCTCTCAACAATGGCATTAGAAACTGAAAGTGCTCCAGCTTCTCCCACCAAATCCCCAAGCAACACCAACAGCTTGAGAAAGAAATCTTTACAAGAAAGATGGCCAAGTGACCGCAGTATAGAGCGGAGGTCACGACAGTCTGAATCTGGAGTCCCCACCCTACGGCCACTCCCTATTTCCATAACCTTCGACATGCGCAATGTCCTGGCCATGACGGAGATAAAGACACACATAGGGTATGCCAGAGCATGGGTGAGACTCTCCCTTGAGAAGAAAGTTCTCTCCAAAAATCTGACTACTCTGTTAAGTGACTCAGAGCTACTTCGGAGTCTATACAAGCGCTATGCTTTCTTGCGATGTGATGATGAGAAGGAGCAGTTCCTCTCATACCTTCTGTCTCTTAATGCAGTGGATTACTTCTGCTTCACAAATACATATACCACAACAAGTGAGTATTCCTGGTTTTACAAACAGAATCAATTAAATTTAGGGGAAAAAAGGCATAACTCGTTTACACCCATTGTAAACGTCTGTTATCTTAGCAGTTCCAGTCTAATACTAAATTATTGATTAATATATTCATTGTATGATTTTTTATATATTTCAGAATTCTTTTTTTAATGAAAAATCAAAAAGTAAGAATCATAATAATACCTCTTGCAGTTGTGCCATATCGAGTGGTGATCTTCCCATCACGTAAACTGAGTGGTGCCAGCACATCAGCCAATGCTTGGGTTAGCCTTGGAGGAACCCTCGGCCAAACAAACAACATTGCAGTGCCGAAAGGCCAGGTTGAACTCGTCTTTCAGGTAACTGACCAGTAAAATTGGATAAATTGGATTTATTCAGGGAAAAGGTATTTTGATTTATTATCATTCAGGTATTTCATATTGTAATAGTATTAATCCCAGAGAAGCGGAAGTTGTTTCCAACTTTAAATTTCCTAGATGATCAGATGAAATGCAAAGAATGTGTTGAACAGATAAGGCTTTTTCTTTGATTTGTTTGAACTTCGTTTAAGTTATATTACTTTATTGAATCAGGGTAATTTCCATTTCACAGCACAAGAATCTTGGATTACTTACCACACTTCGGATTGGACACGACAACACTGGGATGTCTCCAAAGTGGATGGTAGAACATGTACTAGTCAGAAATGAAGTCACAGGACATACTTGGAAGTAAGTAATTGCCTTATCCTGAAACTTCATTTCTTCAAGTGATAAAAAAGAGGTTATATAAAAAATTTAAGAAGTATATTCATTAACATGTCAACCTTTACCTACCCATAAAGGTTCCCCTGTGGAAGGTGGTTGGGCCGTGGCATTGATGACGGTTCCCTTGAGCGAATCTTAGTGGGTGAGATCGTACCGTCCCACGTGACGTCAGATGACCTAGTGGAATCTTGCCGTACTCCTCCACGCTGCAGATCACCTAACATGCCTGGCCCCAGACGGTCAGACCTTAAACTCACAGTGCCAGAGATACAGCAGCATCTAGGTATGTTGGATCTGTTTTCTATGTTTATATGAGTAAAAGTAAGAAATATGAAGTGCACTAAAAACACTTCAGTTTGTTGATACTGGTTTTCCAGGTCAGTTTTTTTGGTTGGATCTTATAGCCTCTGGCAATTGTTTCATATATAAGTGTATATATGGTTTCAAGTGTAATCGTATTCATATAAAAAGTCTGCTTGTGATCTGGTTACATAGTTTCTGTTATTCTTACAGGTGACTCCGTCAATAATTTAGTAAAGTATTTCTACAAGCCTGAGAAAGAAAGAGGTAGTCTGACATTGTTACTCTGTGGTGACTTTGGCTTGGTGTGTTGCCTAGAACAAGTATTCTCATATGGTTTTAAATCTACACGTTTCTTTGGCAAGAATCTCTACCTTTGGGATTATTTTGGTAAGTAGATGAGTGAGATATTCTAAGTAGAAGCAATGATTTCATTGTACTGTATTTCTTTCCTAAGAAAAGATGTAAAAGGTTTTCACAGATTAGCAAACATAAGTATTCCTCATGAATATTGGAAGAATATGGTGGAATTTATTAGATACAAGATTTAATTTTCTATGAAAGTGAGATGATACAACTATATCTGATGGTGATTACATTGCTATATCATTTCAAGGTTTTTTGTTATATATATATATATATATATATATATATATATAGTATTATATATATATAGTATATAATATATAAGTATAATATATAAGTATATATATATTGTATATATATATATAATATAGTATAAATTATATATATAATATATATTATATATATATATATATATGATATATTAATATATATGTATTATATATGTATAATATATATTGTATATAGATATATTATATATATATATATGTTATATTATATGTAT
>NC_051421.1:15806889-15809389 GCF_015228065.2 Penaeus monodon | reverse complement strand
AAGTATTTATGGAAAAAAGATCATCATTTGAAAAATTTGACAAGACAAATTGAAACTGCAGTTACAACAATACATACATTCCCGTATGTAGGTTTAAATGTGTACTGGAGAGTTTTAACCAAGGATTTTGTTCTGAGATGTGTCAGATAGCCAAAAATGGTTTTAAGGAGAGAAAATCAAGTCGGAACCGTTTTTAAACTTTTCGCATTAGGTTACTTATAACCGTAGATGCATACTTGTATGTAAGTGGTATCTTCACCCTAATCGTGGATAGGGTGTGCAGTCCTTTTAGATTTGTCATGTAGCTTCATTTCTATTAGTATGTATATTTTACTTAGTGAGATTTATAAACCAAAGTTGCTGATTTTGTGATAAGATTTTATTTTTCCTTTTTTTCTTGCATGTGCTGAATTGTTTTTAGGCATTTATTTTCATTTTATGTCAGCAGTTACTATTCTCTCCTTTTTTTATTACTGTAACTGTATTATAGGATGACTGTACCTTTGTTATGGTGAACGGTTGTCACAGCATGATGTACTAAATATATTCATATATTTTAATGTAAGTTATTTGTTAATCTAGAATTGTGAGGTAGATGGTGAGTTGTGACAGTAAATCGAGCAAATATGAGTCGCATATTCAGTAATCCAGTTGAATCTTGTGTTTGCAGACCTCTTAGCAGTGTTCTGACTGGATGTTGGAGTGCCATACTAATTAGCTAAAAAAATCTCTGCGTATCCCTGAAGCTGTGATACCCGGCGTGTTCATAATCATGTCGCGAGACTTGCAAAATTTACCTTTCATGGATTTTTACTTTGTTAACTACCTACCAAAGATGGAATGCAAACTTTGAATTTTGTGATTATGAATACAGCCATTGTCAGTGCCTGCACCGTGACCTCTCTCCAGGTCATGAAAGTTGCCTGACATTACTCAACTGTTTATTCGAGTACAAAAGTGGTACTCTTGCAGTAATACTGACTGTATTGCAATTGTCATTGGCTACCCAGACTTAATATAAGTTTGTGTGTACAGAAAGTTTAAGTCACAATTTGTATCTTATGATTTTAAAGCAAGGCAATATTAATTTTGTACTTATAGTACAATGTGTTACACTTGTTAAAAAGTGTGTTGATATACTTAAAACAGGAATTTGCTATAGATGTCATTAGAAGACATTTAATCCTATTTATGTTATGAGGTTGAAATTATAGCAAAGCCAATGCTCAACTGTCCATTAATGACAGTGTGAATGTGTATATACATGTGCTGCATGAAGTGGAAATCTTAAAGGAGTAAAGTCATAAATATAATTTGTTTTTTATTTACCATGTAACACAGTTTTTATGTAATAATTTAATACATCAGTTGTGTAAAACTATGGGAAATTAATGGCCATGCCCCTATTTGTGCTCCTGTTGAAAATAAATATTAGAATTCTGTTTACGAAACCCTACAGTAAAGAGCTTTTCAGTCTGTTAATTGCAAAATGCCTGCCTTGCATAAATGTAGTCATGGTTATATTGTTAAGAACCCAAGTCTTTTTAAAGGTGATTATTTATAAATTATTAAGAAGCACAGGCAATGTTATTGGTTTATAAGTGGCACATGATAACATTGCTGTCAAGAGGCATATAGCATTTCAAAACTGTGCTCATTTGATCAAAAGGAATTCTTTGTTTTTTTGACACTGATCATGGAAATAAATTGACAAAAACCATGAGACAATACAATACAGTAAAATATGAATATCAGGTATACAAGCAATGAGATATTTCATTTAATTTACAATATTCCTATTTTTAAAAATCTTTTAAAGTTTGCAAGTTAAAAGTTAAAAATGTGAATGCATAAATATGAATATAAGAACAAATTCAACAATTATATACACCTTATATTTTAGAGAACACGAGAAAATATGTACATTAATTCTAAACAACAAAAAGTAATGCTTATCTATATAAATAACAGGCTTTTATAGGAAAAGAATGACAGTGATAGATGTAAAACTGCATTTGACACATTCTGACATACTGCAAAATCTAAAAGAATATAAAGAATATTATGAGATAATCAAGGTGTTACTATTACAGTTTTATATCAAAACTGAGATTCAGCTCTATAGTGATCCTGATATATACAAATACATAAATACAAAAGATTCATTAATATGCATTGGTGTCCTTTACCAGATCTTAGTTGGCTTAGGTGGTTGAAAATGAATATTTGCTGCCTGGGCTGTTTGTGGTCCTTCATATGTAATTATGGGCACAAAGCCATTCTTGTGATCTGCTGTGTATTTTACCACTTGAACACGTCCATCAGGGAGCTGAACACGATACTCTCCATGAACCTGTATGCAGTAAATATAAGTTAACTGGCAATGGATGGTTGGCAGACACAGCATTTCCTAACTGCAATTGAATATTAATTGCTTTAACAAATCAAACCCACACATGCTAAATTTCAATGCAGTAATTGTACATGAGAGAGATGCACC
>NC_051421.1:15784389-15791889 GCF_015228065.2 Penaeus monodon | reverse complement strand
TATGCGGCCGGATTGTTAAAATTGTGCGAGAAAGAATATAAAGACTTTTTAAGAAAGAAAAAAAAATAACTTCTAGAATTTTATTTTCATTTTTTCTATCGTCAATGCATAATGGTTAACTGTTTTTAAAGGGTTATATGTACCTAAAACAAATGAACAAAATAAAATCAGTTGCTTGAATTTCACAACGGCCGCTGGGTTAATTGCTTAGTAACACGTTTCTTTACGGGCTAATACTCTTAACACACATAAATGGCCATTTACCTTTTTTTGTTTGTTTGTTTGTTTGTTTAGATGCTAAAATGCTTACACGTATTATTAGCATGTAAAATACATAAATGTTCCTCCGTCTCTTTAGTAATAGTGGGTCAGAATGACAGAATCAGTTGGCGGTAAACTACCTTTATGATGAGGTCTTGGTAAATCAACGGTATTTTGGTTTTGTAGTTTTTTTTAGGACAAATGAGAAATCTTTTGGAATATTTTCTGAGCACATTTCATGGTTTAGAGTTTGGTAATGAGACAAGAGTCGTAGTGTTTTCTTTTCCTTTCTGTATTTTTTTTTCTTTCTTTCTTTCTTTTCTCATTGTGTGGTATTTTTCAATTTTGTTGCATTTTTTTTCTTTCTCGTTTTATGATGTTTTTTCCTCTTTATTGCATTTTTTCTACTTTTATTCATTTTTTTTTTCTTCCCAGTTCATTTGCATGTCTATTTTTTTCTCTCTCTTCTTTTTGATTTCTTTTGGTAAAGAGAGAGGTTGCGAAAATAAAAAGGATGTAGGGAAAAGTAGTCAGAGCATCAATATTATTTTTGTATAATTTTGTAAAATTAGTTAACATACTAAAGGAAAACTAATGGTACAGGCTTATTATACAATAATAATAATAGTAATAATAGTAGTAGTAGTAGTAGTAGTAGCAGTAGTGGTAATAATAATAATAATAATGATAATAATAATAATAATAATAATAATAATAATAATAATAATAATAATAATAATAATAATAATAATAATAATAATAATAATAATAATAAAATAAATAAATAGATAAATAAGCGAAAACACATTTGCATGTGCATTTACACGAACACGAAAAGGCATTCCTACAACGCTCGCTCAGTCACGCACGAAATTAATGTGTATATGTTTGCGTGTATGCAAGAATCTCTTACTTAAATGTTAACGAATACATTTTTTCAATTCATTGCTGAACATTACTGTGAATGAAAAATAAAACTTGCAGGTATTTTCATTGCAAGTTCATTGACTATAACATTTAGTCTAAAGAATCGTAGGTCATCAAAAAAGAAATTGAAATATTATAGTTATAATTATATTTTATATTGCTTGATTTTCATTCATTGGTTAAAATAACATTATCAACTGTTCATAACTTTGTAACATTTCCTTTAAATATATCCTACCATCCACGCAAAGCGTCTGGTTTGCCACATCCACATAAATCTTACAATTAAATGAAATTAGATAATTATTATGAAAAAATAATGATAGATATGAAAATGAAAACAAAATAAGATATACAGCGCCAATCTTAACTCGAACGAACGATTGAAATCAACCATCTTTTATTTCAATTCAACAAAAAATGAAAAACAAAACTCTTGTAATACCGTCTTTAGTTTCGATCAAGTAAGACGACAGCGTGTCCTTTCCAGGGGGTCCGGTGCCACTGAACCCCGAGCAAGGGACTGTGTAGGCAGTGCAGAGGAGCCGGGAAGGTGTGAACATCGACCGCGGTCTACTTGGCGGTCGCACCTCCGCCGTCTGGATGCAATTATCGTTAACGACAGCTTCTCTTGCTCCTCTGGGCGCTGTTTTCTAATAACTGCATGTGTTACAAGGTGTTACTTATTGAGCGATTGGTTGAGCATGAGAAGATTAGTTTTATTCTTTATCTTATTATGTATCTTGGTGTGATACTCGATGCGAGAAACTACTGATTGGGGAAAAAAAAAATTATTGTTGAGATGAAAAGAACACAAAAAGAGACTGCAATTCGTCCGCTTAAAAGAAAAACTGCGTTTCGAATGACCCGAATCCAGCGAAACCACGGAGAAAACCTTTGATTTCTAGCACCAGGTTTCCTTTATTATGATGCGCTTTGATGTTGTTCTGATACGATCTGGGTTTGCGGTCACGTGATTCCCTATACAGGATTCCGCGGAGAAATTGTATTACGCGCCAGCTGTCTCCGCGTTCGTCGATGAGATTCCACCACCTGCGATTGACAGACCGACAGACCGATCTTTCCCCCGAAATCTGAATGCGATTATACAACCGTCGTCTGCCACCTGCTCCTGCGTTTTCTTTAGTTCTTCTTATTTATTTATTTATTTATTATTATTATTTTATTTTTTGACAGTCTCATTTTTTTTCAATGCTACTTAAACCCTCACACGTTATATGCAGGCATGCGCGAAATTTTTCATACACAAGTGCAATTTCACACACTCCCTTGTATTTTTTGCCAACGCGCATTGACAAATGTATCGCAAATAATTATACATACATGCATGTGTATTGTATGTATGATCATATGAAGATAGCTGCTGAATATAAGGATTCAATTTGCCGTTCTTCCACTTGTTTCCGAGGAATGTTCGTGCGCGTGCGTCGAGGACTGCATATCTTGCCGCACGAGGAGCCGAAAGGAAACGAGAGAGAGTACCCGCGTCTGTCACTCTCACTCTCCGTCTTTCTCCAACCCCAAGCAGGCCAATTTAGGGGCTGAGGCTGGTCTAACCCTCGGAACCACAGCGCCGTAGACTTTCTCGCCAATTATTCTTTCACTTTCTATCGTGGTCACTTCGCCGAGCATGTGTCTCTCCTTCTATCAACGCCGCACGCCAACGAACACGGGGTTAAGGCTCCGCGTGAGTCTCTTTGGCCATAACTGTCGCCAGGGTTATGTAGGGTTGCTTCACGAGGGTCAGAGGAAGGGAGGGACCCTGAAACTAGGCAATGGGAGTTCGAGAAAAGGCGTTTTACTTGCCTACTATTTCTCTGCACCAGGTAATGAATCGCGTAATGCTGTATACAGTTCTCTATTTATTTTCTATTATATTGTATGACTTGAAGTGGCAATACAGTTATAATGGTTGTGATACGGAGAACGACCGTAAAAACAATACTATCTTTATGCGATTCACTTGTTACTGCAATCAAATATATTCTCAATTTATTTTTTGATATTAACATAAGCATTCGACTTCACTCGATGCCTTAGTCATTCTTAATTGGGATATTTATCAATATTCCGACGATCTTCAAATACGTTATAGACTATTCAGTAGTAGGAAGGTAGACCAAATATTGCAGGATTTGATCACAATTTTATCAATAACAGTTGTACTTACCAATAAAATAAATTTTGAGTTCACTCTTTGCAAGTAATTTTCAAAAGCCCTTTCCCTCTCGGTTTCCTTTTCTTATTTCTTGCAATTCAAAATAATATCTAAACCTGAAAGTACTCTGTTTATGATCAAGAAGAATCATTATAGTCTCCTGGTGGACAATTAACACCCCAGTGAGAGATAGCGCGTTTATGAAAGAAAACGTGATGTCTTAAAATAATCAGATAGATTTTAAAAGACAGTTATTACAGAAAAAATATAATCATAATGGGTTTAACAGTTGGGATAAACATGGAAATTTATGATTAGTTAATATTTCTAGTGCTGTGGTTGTTAAAATGACTAATGAGTAATTTCCACCAAAATAAATTATGCATAAAAGCATCAAATACATAATGCATGATTATTCACAGATGGCAAACATATCCAGTTATATATATCACTGTTTGTTAAGTCTTTATGTTGAATCATCTTTGCAAACATCATTTCTACTGCAATGAGCACAGTGATTGTCTTATTAATAATGTTAATGATTATCACAATAACTGATACTTCGCCATCGTCAGTATAGCGAAGATCGTCATATCTTGTCGCGCCATCTCTAAATCCAATGGCGAGCGTTGTTTTCAGATGCGAAGATGGTGACGATGAAAGTGAAAACGGAAATCATGACCAGAGAGACCACCACATATTCACGAGGAAAGGGGAATTATGAAAGCTAACATATTAGTGGTTGATTCGGCGTTGGTAGGTGGATTTTATGGTTATAAGATTTGAAATGATATATTTACAACACACACACACACACACACACACATACACACACACACACACACACCACACACACACACACCACACACACACACACTACACATACACAAAACAACTCAGAAATTCATTACCCTAGGGGCCCAAAAGGTATATACGTACATAAACACCGTATATATGTATATAAATTGATAAAGAGATATGATCTGGTTCATAGGCAAAGGAATTCGATGTTTTCATAGTTTATAGGCAAAGGAATTCAACAATAACGCTCGTCAGTGGAATCAGAGATGGCGCAACAAATGATGATTTTCGCTTCAATTATAATTATGCATTTTTCCTTATGTTTAATGATGTACTTCCCTGATCGTCATGCTTTGAGACACAGGAGTCATGCAGAATCACGAATTTGTTTTACATTCACAGTTTGTATTGAATTCTTTTGCGACACTAATAGAGCTTTTGGAAGTATTGCATAACATGCCTAAGATGTAATTAATAACAGGGCTTTCCGGGAGCATGGCTGGGATTCTCATACCTGCGTGGGTGATGTAATATACCATGGTTACTTAGCTGTGAAAGGAAAAGACTTTCATACTTTTACGTCAACTGTAGGACCGAAGTATTGATACATACTCCGTTCATTCATGTGGAAAAGCAATTTAGAAGAAAAAAAAAACAATAACAATCACACAAATGTGAATTTGATACTTTGAAATAAAAAGTATAAACACGAGCGTTTTCGCTTTCGGAAAAAGAGTAACAGAGCTTCCTCAAATTTCTGCTTTTAAATGCCTTGTCTCCGATTATGAAATGTGGTCATCTCAGCTAAGATGGATTCACCAGGGAGTTTAGCGACTTTCCAGAAATTTCACGATTAATTAACCTCCGAGGCACACACACACTGCCATTACGTGCGGCGGCCGAGGGTGACGGAGCCAGCCTTGCGCGGTCCGTCGGCCAGCTCGAGACTTTTTAAAATGTTGTCTTTTGTATAATTAATTTTGCGTGTGTGTTTGGTTGGAGTGGGTTCTGTATATATATATATATATATATATATATATATATATATATATATATATATATATATATATATATATATATATATATATATACATATGTTATATATACATGCACACATAAACACACACACACACACACACACACACACACACACACACACACACACACACACACACACACACACACACACACACACACACACACACTGAAACGAAGATAATCCCTAATGGGCAGAACACAAACTAAAATGTTCTTTTTAGACGTTCTCGGGATACAAACGCCCATCTTCAGAACAAAAAGGTTGATAATAAATTCCTCAAAATATTGACAGTTAAAGAAGAAATCATCAAGACGTTTTGGAAATTACAATGAAAAAAAATGATTGTTGATAAAAACAAAAGTAAATATATATATACATTTCACATATATATCAACTGTTATTTAAAATACATGGTAACCGTAATTTATATGATATCATGCTAATAATAGACACAGTGCTTCACTAATTAAGAAATCACGAATTTAGATGACTACTAACCATAGAAATAAAGCATTTTCATTTTCATTTCATGAGATTTATCATGAAGAAGAAAACCGTATTTAATAAAACGAATGGAGAAACATTAGGAATTTTAATAAGTGTAACATTACTCACATCTGGTAATCAATCACCAGCCGCGGGAAGCCTCTGTCTGACAAAGGATCTCTTTCTGCGTGGCGACTCGTAGTGAGGGGTTGGATTGGATGGATGAGGGGGGGGGGGGTTATGCCAAGTGTTGGTTCTGTAGGTTGTCTTTTTATTTCATTCAGATCATGCGCCAAATCTTCTATATAATCAGTTATGGTAATATTTGATAATGCGGTACACCCCAGATTTGCCGTGGCGAATGAGTGTCGTAAAGTTTAAGATACTTGTGTTAATCTAATAATAATCTGCTTATAAGCAGAATAAGATGCAGATGGCATTGGCATTTGAATTCGTAACGTTTGTGTAATAAATTTCCCCTGCCTGTAATATTTCTCGGTATCCACACTTATTGTCTCGCCACTCTAATATCAAAACACCACATATAAAAAAACTTTCCAAATCAATCCTGTTCAGACGAGAATGTATCCCCGTCGGCCTACAACGTGGCACATGTGAAGAGGAATTCAGAGAAATAACAAGCAAACTACTAGGCTTTAACGGGTAATCGCCACTTCTGGCGTTATTTTCACTTGGGTAAGTGCCTACCATAAAGATAAACAGCCATACTTATTCGTTGGGAAAAGATGTTCAATTTGATGTCTGTGCCCATGATTGGACAGAACGGCATCCTTCATAATATATTACAGGTGAAATACCCTATACTCTACTCAAACAGTAAATGTATTCATGCTAACATTTGCAACATTAGTAAAGAAAATAAAACCCGTTAGTCTATTAATTTATATATAACAAAAGACAAACGACTAAATCTGTTCACTTATTACCGGCGCAATAAATCAATCAGTGGCAGATACGGCAGTCAAAGGAGAAAGTTACTGTTCCCAGAAACGGATCACAATTTTAAACCGGTTAATAGATTCATTCCTGGGAATTTCTTTTCACCTTTGGCAAGTGATTGATTACCTTCTATCTCTCGTGAAATACGAAAGATTCTGGGGTGTTGCTTAAAGGAGGGACGATAAACACTATTGTTAACAGATACGTCGGTTTTCCCATATATACATAAATAATAAATAGATATATATACATATATATACACATACATACATATACATACATACGTATACACACATGTATACATACATAAATATACACACACATTAAGGCGCAACTAAGAGATAAGGACGATTTTTCACCGAAATTCACACACACACACATACACACACACACACACACACACACACACACACACACACACACACACACACACACACACACACACACACACACACACACACACACAACACACACACACACACACACACACACACGCACACACACACACACACACACACACACAACACAAAAACAACACAAAAAAAACACAAAAAAAAAAAAAAAAAAAAAAAAAAATAAATATATAATATATATATATATATATATATATATATATATATATATATATATAATATATATATATATATATATATATAATATATATATATTCATGTATAAAAATCATAGACGACCGTTAGTCCGGACTGTTAGTCAGTTTCGCCTGAACGGTCAAGGCGAAGAGTTGCTCCACCATATTTGATTTGGTAAGTGCATTTTTGTGTCTGATGTTTCTCTGTGCACATCTAATTACTATGATATAATAAATCTTACTTATTCCACTTTCTCA
>NC_051421.1:15774389-15779389 GCF_015228065.2 Penaeus monodon | reverse complement strand
GCTATTATAATACTCAATACACTGATATTCCACTTTCATGATACTCAAAGCACCGACATACCGTTACTGTAATACTCAAATAATTGATATATCGCTTTTATGATACTGAATACACTGACGTTCCACTTTATGATACTCAAAACATCGACATTCCGCTTCTACAATACTCAAATCACGGACATTCCACCCTTATGATACTCAAAACACCGACAACCCGCTTCTATAATACAAAAAAACATCCCTTTTCTGTAATACTCAAAACACCGACATTCCACTTTTATGATACTCAAAACACCGACATTCCACTTTTATGATACTCAAAACACCGACATGCCACTTTTATGATACTCAAAACACCGACATTCCACTTTTATGATGCTCAAAACACTGACATTCCGCTTAAAAATAAAATAAAAAAAAATCCACATCTATAATGCAAACTGACATTCCACTTTTATAAATCAAAACACTGACACTCCACTTTCATAAAACTCACAGCGATGACGATCCACTTTATGACATCCAAACACCGGACATTCCACTTTCACGATACTCAAAACGCTGACTTTGCGCTCCTATAATACTGGAAAACACTTACATTCCACTTTCATAATACTCAAAACATTGACATTCCGCTTTTATGATACTCAAAACACTGATATACCAGTTTTATAAAAAAAAATTAAAACAATTTAGTTTTTCCCACTGTCTATCTTCGATAATAAAATTGTTTATTGATATGTAATCTGGTCTGGTTAGTTTCTTGTTTCTTTTAGTGCAGCCTAGTTAGGGCAGCCAAATGGTTTATTTGTGCGAGGCCTGGTTTAGTTTGTAGAAAAGACTAGCAGTGTGGTATAGCTAATTTATCATATACACGTGCTTAGTTAGCTTAGTAAAATTGTCGTTTATTAGTGCGAAGATTAGTTAAATGACTATCGTTTATTACCAAACTTAGCACTTAAAAGGCTTGACCATGAGATGCCAAGTGATATTTAAAATTTATTATGGTACTAAAAAATAACACTCAGTGTCAAAAAACTTGAAATAATTGCATTTAAATGATAAGAACATCTTTACAGTACTTGGTAATACAATGTATTTTGATTAAGTAAACAGATGTACCTTTTTCATAATATACATGTCAGTATCGTGTGAATAAAAAAATATATAGCTGGCACGCAATCATACCACGATAAGAAGTACAATGTCTTGATTAGTTACTGATCTCTGGGCTTGTGTACCCTGCCTTGATTTATTGTTAGCAATTAAGATAACTCCCTTTGAAGACGGAAGTAACAGAATCATGACTGAACGTAGTTTTTAGCACTGCCAAGCTTAAGCAAACCGTTGGGCATCCCACCTCCATGCCGTCGTCAGCCAGAAACAGGACGAGGTTATTTCCACAGGGAATACATGATTTTTCACAAAACGAGTTACAAAAAAAAGCAAAAGGGAGTAATGCGATGTTACACACACACACACACACAAAAAAATGTGTGCACAAAGCAATCCTTTTCATGTCTAGCATTTAATAATTTTTATCAAAAGACTTTGGGCCATTGTGCAATAGTTAAGCATTACACTGTGTAGATATGTATACATTATATATATATATATATATATATATATATATATATATATATATATATATATATATATATACATATACATACATACATATATACACACACACACCTACTGGCACATAACACACACAAGAAGACCAATAGTCACATCAGTGACAAGAGTGCGTGACGAGATAACGAATTTCGCAGGACAAGACTTGAAATGATCACAACACAGAAAAATATCGTGTAAACATATATATATATATATATATATATATATATATATATATATATATATATATATATAGAGAGAGAGAGAGAGAGAGAGAGAGAGAGAGAGAGAGATAGATATATAGATAGATAGATAGATAGATGATAGATACATACATACATACATACATACATACATACATATATACATACACACACAGATAGATATATATATATATATATATATATATATATATATATATATATATATATATATATATATATATGTACACACACACACACACACACACACACACACACACATATATATATATATATATATATATATATATATATATATATATATATATATATGTTGTGTGTGTGTGTGTGTGTGTGTGTGTGTGTGCATACACACACAGACACATATATAGAGTCCTCACTTGCTTACCCTTTTCCCTGATTTTAGAGAATTTTAAAAATTCATATTTCGTATTCGTATTCATATTGCTAATAACACCATAATAATTTTAATGCCAGTAATATGAATAACATATTCAATTTTAACAGCATAAAAAATCCCGAAAACACAAGGGAGAGAGAATTAGGTGCGAGAATGATCTAATTAGACTGTGCTAATTAGATACTTGTAGAACTATCTAATGGTAAAATTAGATGGAATGTAAGGAAACAATGTATGAAAAAAAAAAATGTATGAAAAATAATGTAAGAAAAATGAATGTCTACGGAAAGAGTGGGATGACGGGGTTTAAAGTATTTTTAAAGTGGAATGTCACTTCTTGGAGTAATATAATATTGGATAAAAGCGGAATGTCGGTGCTTGGAATAACATCAATGTGGAATGTATGTGTTTTGTTAATGTTTTGAGTATCATAAAGACGGAATGTCAATGTTTTGAGTAATAAAACAGCTGAATGTTGGTATTTTGAGTATTCTTAAAGCGGAATGTCGGTGTTTTGAGTATCATGAAAACATAATGTTAGTGTTTTAATTATTTAAAAAGTGCAATCTCAATGTTTTGAGTATTATGATAGCTAAATATCGGTGTTTTTAGGATTATAAAAGTGGAATGTCCGTTCTTTAGTATCATATAAGCGAAATGTCCGTGTTTTGAGCATTATAAGGTGTTATAAAAGTGGAATAGCGGTGTTTTCAGCACTGGAAAAGTGGAATGTCGGTATTTTGAGTTCATAAAAGTGGAATGTTGGTGTTTTGAGTATCGTGAAACCAGAATGTCAGAGTTTGGAGTATCATAAATGGACATTCCGCTTCTGAAATACTCAAACACCGACATTCCGCTTACATGTACTCAGAACACTGACATTCCACTTTTCAATACTGAAAACACCGACATTCCACTTTTGTAATACTCATTCTGCTTTTATAATAATCAAAACACGGAAATTCCGCTTCTATAAAAAATAAAAAAAATCCCGTTTCTGTAATGCTCAAAAACGCCGTTATTCTGCTTTTATGATACTCAAAACACTGACATTCTGCTATTATAATACTCAATACACTGATATTCCACTTTCATGATACTCAAAGCACCGACATACCGTTACTGTAATATTCAAATAATTGATATATCGCTTTTATGATACTGAATACACTGACGTTCCACTTTATGATACTCAAAACATCGACATTCCGCTTCTACAATACTCAAATCACGGACATTCCACCCTTATAATACTCAAAACACCGACAACCCGCTTCTATAATACAAAAAAAAACATCCCTTTTCTGTAATACTCAAAACACTGACATTCCACTTTTAAGATGCTCAAAACACTGACATTCCACTTTTATGATGCTCAAAACACTGGCATTCCACTTTTATGATGCTCAAAACACTGACATTCCACTTTTATGATGCTCAAAACACTGGCATTCCACTTTTATGATGCTCAAAACACTGGCATTCCACTTTTATGATGCTCAAAACACTGACATTCCACTTTTATGATGCTCAAAACACTGGCATTCCACTTTTATGATGCTCAAAACACTGACATTCCACTTAAAAATAAAAGAAAAAAAGAAATCCACTTCTATAATGCAAACTGACATTCCACTTTTATAAATCAAAACACTGACACTCCACTTTCATAAAACTCACAGCGATGACGATCCACTTTTATGACATCCAAACACCGGACATTCCACTTTCACGATACTCAAAACGCTGACTTTGCACTCCTGTAATACTGGAAAACACTTACATTCCACTTTTATGATACTCAAAACACTGATATACCAGTTTTATAAAAAAATTAAAACACACGCACAAACACACACACACATACACATTAATATATATATATATATATATATATATATATATATATATATATATATATATATATATACATTCATATATATGTTAGTATCTCTCTCTCTCTCTCTCTCTCTCTCTCTCTCTCTCTCTCTCTCTCTCTCTCTCTCTCTCTCTCTCTCTCTCTCTCTCTCTTTCTCTCTCTCTCTCTCTCTCTCTCTTTCTCTCTCTCTCTCTCTCTCTCTCTCTCTCTCTCTCTCTCTCTCTCTATATATATATATATATATATATATATATATATATATATATATATATATATATAAAGAGAGAGAGAGAGAGAGAAATCTTTATATACTGAGATCATGTTTGGCACTGAAGGTGTGTGCCTTAATATATGCGAAACCGCAGTTGTATGCCTCAAACCTATCCTTCAGGCTGCATGCTTTCAGGCACGTATCCTCTGACTATCAAAAGAGATGGTGCATATACGCTCATAGACATATACAGAGATAAAGGGGAAAAGATAGAAGGTAAGAGAGAAAGAAAGGAGGGGGAGAGGGGGTGCACGTATTTAAATTCATACACACATATTTGGATAACCCTTAGGGCCACATACACAAAGATATCGGCAAGTATCATGCACACAACATGACTTAAAAAACAAAAAACAAATCTGCCAACCCTTTCCCTCCTCTCTACATCTCACTCGTTCCTTGTGTTGCCACCTGCATGACCGCGGCCGTCGTGGCGCCGGTCAGGGGGTCTTCATGGTCTTGCAGTCATGCCCAAGGACGTGTGTGTGTGGGGGGGGGGGGTAGGAGGAGAGAGGGGGTTGAGGGGGAACGGGCAACGACTCATCCAAAGCAAAGCATCGAGCTCCTCTATATGTGTTTCGCCCTACACTTCAGCGTTTGTAGGAGGTC
>NC_051421.1:15756571-15761789 GCF_015228065.2 Penaeus monodon | reverse complement strand
CACCACACCCAACCCCCACACAAAAACCCCACCCCCCCACACACCCACACACAAACACACACCACCACACCACCACACACAAAAACATACACACATACACACAACCACTTTGCAGTTAGATACAAAAAAAAAGTGCCAACATTTATTAACTTTTTATTAAACATTTGAATATTCATGTGTTGAAAGCACCAGATTATTTAAAATACCTTACAGTATATTTTAATTGCAAAATGAGACTTAAAACAATTAGACTTAAATGCAATATTAAGAAAATTTAAGGAAATTGCAAATGTGTAATTGAACAACCCTTTATAACACGGTGTGAAATGCTCACAGAAAAGTATAGTGCAAAATGTTTGAGAATTTTTTTAGACATGGCACTAGAGAGATATGGTCTAATTTCCAAAAAATGATTTGGCTGGTAAAAAGGGGTTTTTAGGAGATGAATGTAGTAAGAGCCAATAGGTTAACCTTGCGATAAAGTTCAAGTAATTTTTCATCTGTATGCAAATTTTTTGCCAAAAACCTTTTTTGCAGCGATGTCTGCGCTGGTGGAATTTTATAGATCTGCAGGGTGCATTGGTATTTTTCTCTCTCTCTCCCCTCCCCTCCTCCTCTCTCCTCTCTCTCCTCTCTCTTCTCTCTCTCCTCCTCTCTCTCCTCTCTCTCTCTCTCTGTCTTTCCTCCTCTCTCTCTTGCTTTTTTCCTTCTCTTCCTTTCTCTTTCCCCCCCCTTCCCCTTTTCCCTTTCTCTTTCTCTTTCCTTTTCTCTTTCTCTTTCTCTTCCTTTTTCTATCTCCCTTTCTCTCTCTCTCTCTCTCTCTCTCTCTCACTCTCCCCTTCCTTCTTTCTCTCTTCCTCTCTCTCTCCTCTCCTCTCTCCCCCTCTCCCCTCTCTCTCCTTCTTTGTCTCTCTCTCCCTCTCTCCCCTCTCTCCAAATTGATTTTTTTTATAAAGTATAATAGCCCCCCCTTCGGCATGATATAACACTAATGTTTGACTAATAGCCCTCTACACAAATAGAACACACCCATTGGGATAGATTTTTGGTATCTTACCCTGCCCTTTTTTGCAGGGATGTACACTGTTCTGTAAAAAAATTTTCAAATAAAAAAAAAAAAAAAAAGGGAAAATGTCTTTTATTGTAGAACTAGAGTTTTTAAAATGAAAAAAATATAATTGTGTTAAAAGATTATTTTTTGTCACAAAATTGTCTAAAATTTTTTTTTTTTTTTCACAAGCTTTGTCTCCGCGTGGGCTGCAGTTCCGTACTCAAAACTGTACTGGGCCCAAGTTCCACCCCTTCCTCGTCCCAAAGGAAGGGGTCGGGGGCACAGGGCTTTGCCTATTTTCTATGGAGGTCAACTCAAAGCAGATATGCACACCATGCACACATTGCAATGAGTAAATTCTGCAGCTGAAATATTTTGGGAGTTTTAAAAAAAAGATATTTGATGATCCTAATTTATAATGTAAGGTGTAGTACCATTTTTTCATTTACCTTCTTTTTTCGTCCGGTACTTTACGGAGATGTCAGTGTCTGCCAAAGCACGTCAGGAGCAAATCCGACAAAAAACACAAGATCACTGCCCGCCCGTTCCGTCTGTCAGCTCCCCCTCACCAGGCTCCCACTTTTGACATAAACCAGGTCACTTATTCACAAAGTGCTTGCCCTTGTTGGGCAGCACCCTATTAAACTCTGCCAAAAAATTTTTTAAAGGGCTATTATTTTAGTTTCTCTTTTTTTTTTTTGCAAGGAAATTTGTATTTGCATGATATTTATTCCAAAATTTGAAGATAAATAAGATACTTTTCCACATACATATGTTTTTATTTTCCCTTCACATTACCCTTTCTGTATTTCAGGTTTTTCATACAGTGTGAAAGTGGAGTTAAGTTTTTTAGTCTCCGTATAAAATTGCTCTATAGGTCCAGCACCACCCCACGGCGTTGTGGGGTTTTCCTGTTTTGGGGAAAATGCGGTTGTCTGCCCCACCAGTCGGATTTCCCTTGTTTTGGTAAATGAAAGAGTTTCCCTTTAAATTTCAATACAATAAATTTAGTACTTCAGTATTAGCTTTTTGGAATTTAAGAAATAGTAACTAAATTTTAATTTCTAAAATCTTTTTTAGGAAATTTTTTGAAGTTACCCATATTAAAGATACAATTAAAAATGGCTTTTTCCCCGCTAATCATAAATGGTTCTAGGAAATAATGTTTTTTTTGCTGCTTGAAATTGGAATTATTTACAAGGTGTATTTGTGATTCATTAATTTTTTTTTTTCTTTTCCATACTCCTTGAAGGAGTTCTTCACAGTCCTCAATGTAGAGAGTGTTGTACAGCTTCTTACATGTGTACTGCTTGAAAACCAAATTATTCTAGTGTCTAGTGGTATGTAATTTATATTTCAGAGTATACCCTATCATAATTTTTGTAAAATTTGTAATAGATATGTCCATTCGTTAACAATCTGCAAACAAATATAAGTGATAAATTCATAAATACTTTTGACAAAATATGTGACAGTAAGAATATACCAATGAATTTTTTATGTCATTCTGTCAGATTACTACAAGTTGATGCTGGTCGCGGAGAGTATATGTGCGTTGATGTTTCCATTTGTTTGGCAACATGTTTACGTGCCGATCTTACCTGCCTCTCTTCATCACTTCCTTGATGCCCCGGTGCCTTTTATCATGGGCCTCCAGTGCTCCAATGACTCAAGGGATACAATACAGATACCAAATGAGGTCAGTTACAATATTTAATTTTTAGTCAATGATAGATAATGAAGTGTGATCAGTGAACAATACAAAGATGTCTTCTATTTTTAATGTAAAAGCATAAGATGTAAAGTTTCTTGTATATAGACTTCTCTGATAATATGGCAATGTTCTATTCTGTGTGGAAATTTTCTAGGCAAACCTGTGTTTGGTTGATGTTGATGAAGGCACAGTAGAAGTACCTGAAGATCTTCCTCAGTTTCCTCACAAAGTAGACTTCATTCATGAACTCACACAGTTACTTCTAAAGTGGGAAGTTCCAGCCGGTAAACTGGATCGGTAAGTGTTATTCATATATTCCATATGGCCTTGAGATCTTCTTAATGATATTGGTCATTACATGTACTAATATGTAACAAATGTTTCACAGGAACTTGAACGAGCATCACTCTCAGTACAAGTACCGCAGGAGACGGAAGTGCTCCTGGTCCCACGACTCGGACTCAGGCGTGTCCAGCACAGAGGGATCCATCAGTGGGTCTCACTCTTCCATCACTTCCCTCCCTCCTTCTTCAGTAGCTTCTTCCACCTCCCCTGCACAAGGTCCCCCGAGTAGTAGCAGAAGTCACCATTTTGACACCCTGCACCTTTCACCACAGCTTAGGAAATTACAGCAATTGCACGGAAGGCCGGTGAGTGGCCATAACATTTCCAAGAGGCCGAGTGGCAAGTCCATCTGCCATCTTAGATATTTGTTTGTTTGATTTATTTATTTCAGTTTATATTATTATTTATTATTTTTTATTTATGCATATGCTTTTATTTTTATATATTGTTTTATTTAAGTTTATATTAATTTTGTTCAGCATGAACATTTTATTATGCTGAACTTTGTTCAGGTTTTATTCCATTTTAACATTTAGTGAAATTGGAATTAGAAAACTAATAAAAAGAAAAACTAAAGATAATTTTCCCTAGTCTAAGATACAGCTTATAATAGTTTCTTATTATCATTGATTATATTATTTAGAGTAGAATTATCTATCATTATGTAACTTGCTAATGATGTTTTCCCCTGTGTTGACATGCAGGTGTATATGATGGTGATGAAGTTGATGGAGTCAGACGGGAGCGAGAGAACGAGATGTTAGGGGACCTCAAGCTTAACAATGCTGCCCCGAGAAGTGTTCCTCAACAGATTTGTCCACATGTTTTGTGCCTATGACCATTTTGTTATTCAGCCAAATTGTCATGTTATTTATTAGATCATTGTATATGATCTGTGGAAATTTTTATACTTGTTTGCTGGGTGCATTTACATAACATTAAGGGAAAAGGGCATTGTATCAATCTTTCTGATATGTTAGAAGATATGTTTTATGATAATTTTATAGATTCATATAATTTCTTATATGAAAAATAGAATTTCATATGGAATTAGGTAGAGATCATGAAGAAAAGTGTTTATAATATGTTAAAGGCCTGAAATATGTTACTTCAGCTCTTTTCTTTTATGTTAAGTGCATTTAGCAATAATATCCTTTTTTTGATTTCCCAGGAAATGGACATGGAGCAGTGGCTTAGTTTGTCGGGAATCCATGCAGAACTTTGACAAGGCAACATTCCTCTCAGACCAGCCAGAAGCCCATCTTCCTTTCTTATCACGATTCATTGAGTCTCAAATGTTCACGACATTGGTGGACAACAAGATCCTCTCCAACTGGGCAAGCACGGACACAAATCTGCGTGTTCTTTGATTTACGCATCCATTTCTCAGGTGATAATATTTTGGAGTTCTGGGATATTGATTTCATAACTTGAGCGGGGAAAGTGTTTATTTTGTGTCCCCCCTGTACCAGTTTTGTTTATTTTTGTTATATACCAATAGTCACAATTCTTGTTACAGATGTAGATTCATTATAATAGCATAACAACAATAATTTATTTTCTATCTCTAGTACATATGAAACAACTTCTTTATGATTGGTTTGGGCTCATATATATATGGCTATATTGATTTTAGATTATAATGACCAATGTGATTGTTCTCCAGAGAACAGATATGAGACAGTCTAGTTCGCACACCATCATATGAGCCATGCACAACAATCAAGAAACGGAAAAAAATTTTGGGAAAAGAGATTGTCTCACATCGACTACAGAGCTCCTGCCCCTCGCCCATGGACCCACTGGCGAGTCCATGTACACAGTTCACCCAGGGCACTTCCCACTCTTAGACAGAATAGCCCTCAATAAGGAACCTCACAAGTAGGTCTATAGACTTTATAGTAATTGAAAATTGCACAGCATTTATTCTATTTCATGTTCTAATTGTTGCATGTTGAATCTATTATTAAGTCCTAGTTGTTTTTAAAAATGCAACTTTTTTTCTTGTTACTGTTAACAAATAGAATTTTCATATTTGTTATTCAGATCTAAATCAATGTTGACACCTTTATAGGAGTAAGAAGGGGAGCAGTCATGCTTGGGGAGAC
>NC_051421.1:15744071-15749071 GCF_015228065.2 Penaeus monodon | reverse complement strand
GTGTGTGTGTGTGTTTTGTGTGGTGTGTTTGTGTGGGGGTTTTGGGGGGGTGTGTTTTTTATATATATATATATATATATATTATATATATTATAATTAAAATATATATATTATATATATTATATATATAATATAAAGGAGTGTATTATTCTTTTCATCTTTTTTCCTCTTCCTAATACTGCAATAAAAATTTCAACAAACCCTGGAAGAAAAAATTTGGATTCCGGTTTAGTAAACCCTTGCATTCCTCCACTTTTGATATTTTTGGAATAACCACAAGCTGATTTGCCCAAAAAAAATTAAATTTTTATTTTTTAAAACAGAAACTTTCCTTTCTTTTTGAACAAAACTTACATCAAAATAAACTACAGAGCACAATGCAAAAATTATACGACACTCCTATATAATTCTAAAAAATATAAGCAACATAAAAATACTTTTTTATGAATGGAATGTTTTTAATCTCTAAGGAAACTAATAATGTCCTGACTCACATCAATGGTGTGACTATATAGAAAACATCCAACTCTTTTACTTCTTTTAAAAATACCAAATTCACAACACTGATTAGTAGACTTAATTCTTTCTAAAAAAGAAAAAAAACTGTTTGCTTTGGAGACCAGAGCCAAACCCCTCTCTAGGAGGTCCACAGGATGCTATGACGTGTTTTCTTCCACCCCCAAAGAACCTTCCTTCTCCATGGCCTAATTCTACACCCCGGGAACCCTCTTTTCCCTAGCATTTTTTTTGGTTTCTCGCTTGCATTCCTGTTATAAGGGCTTATTAAAACAAATTTTGAAAATTTAAAAAAAAACATCAATTGCATAGTAATATGGGTATCCCTTCATTAAAATCCTAATTTTGAGAAATTAATTTACAATGGGGTTTTTATAAAAGGGAAACGGTCTTATCATAATTAAAACAATCCTTCAAAAACTGTTCAACGAAATTTCCCGTTGGGTTTAGCCTATGAGCAGGGACATATCTGCTAAATTTGGTTGTACTTGGCTTGGCATGTGCATAATCCTATCACGCTGATCACTGGGGAAGGCCAGTTGCTCAAGGGGTCTTTCCTGTCTTTCTCGTCCCCCAAGCAGACTGCTCCCCTTCCCTTTTCCTATAATGTCAAAATTGTTTAGATCTGAATAACAATATAACTTCTATTTGTTAACAGTAACAAGAAAAAAATTGCATTTTTAAAACCTAGGACTTAATATAATTCAACATGCAACAAATTTGAAAAATGAAAAGAAAAATGCTGTGCAAATTTTCAATTACTAAAAGTCTATAGACCTCTTGTGAGGTTCCTTATTTAGGGCTATTCTGTCTAAGAGTGGGAAGTGCCCTGGGGTTTAACTGGACTGAATCGCCAGTGGGTCATGGGCTGAGGGGCAGGGGCTCTGTAGTCGTGTGAACAATCCTTTTCCCAAGATTTTTTTCCGTTTCTCGATTTTTTTGCAGGCTCATTGTGGGTGCGAACTAGACTGTCTCATATCTGTCTCTGGGAACATCACATTTGTCATTATAATAAAATCAATATACCATATATTGACCAACCAAAATAAAGAGTTGTTTCTATGTTAGAGATAGAAAATAAATTATATGTTTTTTATCTATTATAATGATATCTCATCTTACAAAAATTGTGACTATTGGTATATCATAAAAACAAAACTTACGGGGACCAAAAAAACACTTTCCCCGGCTCAAGTTATGAAAACAATACCCCAAACCCAAAAATTTTTTTTCACCTAGAAATCGGATGCGAAATCAAAAACACGCAATTTTTTGTCGTGCTTGCCCCAGTTGGAGAGGATCTTGTTGCCACCAATGTCGGGAACTTTGAGACTCAAAAATCGGATAAGAAAGGGAAATGGGGTTCTGGCTGGGCTGAAAATGTTGCCTTGTCCCAAAATTCTGCGGTTCCCGACAAATAAGCCACTGCTCCTGTCCTTTCCCGGGAAATCAAAACCGGGTATTAAATTTCTAAAAGCACTTAAATAAAAGAAAAGGCTGAAGTAACATATTTCAAAGGGCCCTTTTCATATTTAAACACTTTTTTTTCATGATTCTACCTAATTCCAAAGAATTCTATTTTTATATAAGAAATTTTATGAATCTATAAAATTATCATAAAAAATTCTTCTAACATATCAAAAGATTGATACAATCCTTTCCATTTAAAGTTATGTAAATGCACCTAGCAAAAAGTTTAAAATTTCCACAGATCATTACAATGATCTAATACTAACATAACAATTTTGGGTGAAAACAAAATGGTCATAGGGACAAAACATGTGACAATCTGTTTTAGAAAAACCTTCTCGCGCATTGAAGCTTTAGGTCTCTAACATCTCGTTCTCTCGCTCCCGTCTGCTCCCTCAACTTCATCACCTCATATACCCTGCATGTCAACATGGGGGGAAAAATATTGCAATTTTCTAATGAAGATAATTCACTCTAAAAAAATAAATCAATGATAAAAAGAAACTTTTAAAATGTATTTAGACAAATTAATATCTTTAGTATTTTCTTTTTTTAGTTTTCTAATCTCCATTTCCTAAATGTTTTAAAAGGATAAAACCTGAACAAAGTTCACATAAAAAAATGTTCATGCTGAACAAAATTATATAAACTTAAATAAAACAAATATAAAAAAAAAAGCATATGCATAAATAAAAAAAAATAAATAATAAAAAATGAAATAAAAAATCAAACAAACAAAAATTTTAAGATGGCAGATGGACTTGCCACTCGGCCTCTGGAAAGTTATGGCCACTCACCGCCTTCCGTGCAATTGCTGTATTTTCCCCAAGCTGTGTGAAAGGTGCGGGGGTCAAAAAGGTGACTTCTGCTACTACTCGGGCCTGTGCAGGGGAGGTGGGAAAAAGCTACTGAAAAGGAGGGAGGGGAAGGATTGGGAAAAGGGGAGACCCACTGATGGATCCCTCTGTGCTGGACACGCCTGAGTCCGAGTCGTGGGGCCAGGAGCACTTCGTCTCCCCGGTACTTTTACTGAAGTGATGCTCGTTCAAATTCCGTAAACATTTGTTACATATTAGTACATGTAAGACCAATTCATTAAGAAGATCTCAAAGGGCCATGGAATAATGATAAAAACTTACCGACCTTTTTTCCGGCTGGAAACTTTCCCCCTTTTGAAGTAACTGTGTGATTCAGAAAGAATCTACTTTTTGAGGAAAATGAGGAGATCTTCGGGACTTTACTGGGCCTTCATCAACTCACCAAACCAGGTTTTCTAGAAAAATTTTCCCCAGAAAAAACATTGCCAATTATCAGAGAAATCTATATACAAAAACTTTACTCTTATGCTTTTTTCATTAAAAAATAGAAGACCTCTTTGTATTTTTCCTGATCACACTTCATTATCTATCATTTCTAAAAAAATATTGTAAATGACCTCATTTTGGTATCTGTATTGTATCCCTTGAGTCATTGGAGCACGGAGGCCCATGTAAAAAGGGACCGGGGCATCAAGGGAAATGATGAAGAGAGGCAGGTAAATCGCACGTAAAAATGTTGCCAAACAAATGGAACACAACGCACATATAATCTCCGGACCACATCAAATTTTGTAATCTCAAATACAAAAAAATTTATTGTATATTCTTACTGTCACATATTTTGTCAAAGTATTTATGAATTTATCCTTCATAATTTTGCAGTTGTTAACCTACTATTCACTTACAAATGCATTCTATTCAAATTTTACAAAAAATTTTGATAGGGGTTTCTCTGAAATATAAATTACATACCCTAGACCTAAATTAAAATTTGGTTTTCAAGCAGTACACATGTAAGAACTGTACAACACTCTCTACTTGAGGACTGTGAAGAACTCTTCAAGAGTCTGGAAAAGAAAAAAAAATTTGAATCCAAATACACCTTGTAAATACATTCCCATTTCAAACACAAAAAAACATTATTTCACTAGCTAACCCCTTTATTAGCGGGAAAAAACCCACTTTAATTGTATCTTTAATATAGGTAACTTCAAAAATTTCCAAAAAAATCTTAAAATTCAATTAGTTACATATTTCCCTTAAATTCCAAAAGCTAAAACTGACAGATACGTAATTATTGTCTTGCATTAAACAACTCTTTCACTTACCAAAACAATGGACTCCTGAGGTGGGGGATTGACACACCTGCTCTTCCCAAAAAAGGAAAACCCACACATCGACCGTGGGGTTGGGGCTGGGACCTCATAAAACAAGTTGTATCGTGAGACCTAAAATTACACCCCCATTTTCACCTGTATGAAAAAACCCAAATACATAAGGGAATGTGATGGAAATAATAACCATTGTATGTGGATAAGTCATCTTAGTTATCTTCTATATTGGGAAAATATCATGCAAAAAAAACTAATTCCCTTTCAAAAAAAAAAAAGAAACTCCCTATATGACCTTTAAAAAATTTTTTGGCAAGTTTTTCATATGGGTCTGACCAAAAAGGGCAATGCACTTTGTGACATACAGTTTATCCTTGGTTATGTCATAAATGGAGAGCAGCTGGTGATTGGGAGCTGAAAAGACGGGAACTGGCAGGGAGTGATCTTGTGTCTCTTTTGTCTGGGGGTTTTCCCGACCTGCTTTGGCTGACTACTTTACATCCCGTCAATACACGGACTGTAAAATGAAGGTAAAAAGAAAAAATGGTACTTTCAGCCTATACATTTATAAAAATTTAAGACTCATCAAATATCTTTTTTAAAATCTCACTATTTCAGCGCAAATTTAATCACTTGCAATGTTTTGCAGGCTGTGCATATCTGCTTTGAGTTGACCTCCCTGAAACATAGGCAAAGCCCTTGCCCCAGCCATCTTCCCTTGGTGACGAGGAAGGGGGGGGAACTTGGGCTCCATCATGTTTCTGAGTAGGAACTGCGCCCACGCGGGAACAAAGCTGTGAAAAAAAAAAAAAAATTCGTCAATTCTGTGGGCCCCCAAAAAAATTTAAAAAAAAATTTTTCCCCC
>NC_051421.1:15742944-15743971 GCF_015228065.2 Penaeus monodon | reverse complement strand
TCGCTGATTCGATAAATGGACGATCTGAAATAGCGAAACGAAGCGAGTATCAGATTATAAATGGATTGAGTGGGGAAGGAGGAGGTAGAGATCAGTATGGGGTGGGGGGAGGGAGGGAGGGAGGGAATGGGGGAAGGGGGAGGGAGGGGAGTGGAGGTGGGGAGGGAGGGAGGGTGGGGGTAAGGGAGGGAGGGAGGGAGGGAGTGGGGTGAGGGAGGGAGGGGGTAGGGAGTGGGAAGGAGGGAGGTGAGGAGGGAGGGAGGGAGGGGGGAGGGAGGGAAGGTGGGGGAGGGGGGGAGTTAGAGTGGGGAGGGGAGTGAGCGTGGTGAGGTGGGTTGGGAGGGAGGAGGGAGGGAAGAGGTTTGGGGGAGCGTGAGGAGTAAGGTGAGGGGGAGAGAGGGAGGGTGAGGAGGGGGGTGGGAGGTCGGGTTAGAGGGGGAGGAGTGGGTGGGAGGAAGGAGGAGAGGGTGGGGTAGGGAGGAGGGGGGTGGGTAGGAGGGCAGGAGGAGGGGGTGGAGTAAGGGAGGGAGGAGGAGGCGGGTATGGGGGAGAGGGTGGGGTAGGGAGAGGGTAGGGATGGGGTGAGAGGTGGGTTGGGGGGGTGGGGTGTGGGGGGGGAGGGAGGGAGGGTGGGGTGAGGAAGGGAGAGTAGGGCAGGGTTGAAGGAGGGAGGGTGGGGGTGAGGGAAGGAGGGAGGGAAGGAGGGGGGTGGGGTTGAGGGAGTATTTTTGACGTTTGGGATTGTGGTGGATATGTGAAAGGAGGAGTGGGGGACAAGGGAAGGGAAGTATCCTTACGTAATGTAAGAGTCGCTATTTTTGACGTATATCCCTGGGTATCCCTTTTGGTGATCATCGTAAAAAGAAAAAGGAGAAAAAAGTATATCCCTGTTGATTTTGGTGCATTACGGGAAAGATTAAAAAAACACAATAAAAAGTTGTGAGTTTGGTTGGTTCATTTGCTCTCGTAATATTCTAAGCGGGGAGAGTCAAACGAAGTATAAAAAAATGCTTGTTTATTGAGTGTC
>NC_051421.1:15715444-15717944 GCF_015228065.2 Penaeus monodon | reverse complement strand
GTACGTGTAGTGTACGTGTATGTGTGTGTGTGCGCATGCGTGTGTGCATGCGTATGCGTAAGCGTATGTGTATGCTCATGCCCAATTCTACAGAAACATACCATCTACAAAATCTTCCCTCACGTTATCACTTACAGTAGTGAAGCATAGCAAGTCATTGAAGGCAGCAACAATATATAAAAAACAAACAAATAAAAAGAATGAAAATAAAACACCATCTTTTCGACAGGCACTGAACTCACACTTAACTCTACGTGATACAAAATATATGATGATATGATACAGTGTTTTAGGACGGAATAAGAACCTGTTATATGGTGAGAAAGGGATATGTCGGCCAGGTACTGTGTCTGTGGTGTATCCATCTTCGTGTTTTATTCCTTTCTCTGTATTGCATTTTCTTCTTCTTGCTTTCTTCCTTTTGTCCTTTTTAATGAACTATATTAAAATGTAAAAAAAAAAATGTATGTTGATGAGTTTAGAAGACTTCATTTTTTAGATATATATATTTTTTTTCCATACTTATATTGTTTCTTGATTTTTTCTTTCTTTCTTGTCAATATCATGTTTTCACAAGATACAGAAAACGTCAGTGGTGGAGGAATATCTCTCTCCTCATAAAAAAATATACATACAAAGTCATCACTCGAAATCACTGCAGCTTCCTCATAGTTCAACAAATCACTGTCCGAGAAATCGCTGACACTCACAGTTTCCTCATAACTTTGTCTTTTTTTTTCTCTCTCCTTTTTTTAGTCCAACAGCCACCAGGTACTTGCTGCTAGAAACGTGTCCTTTTGCACCTTTGTGTATATGGAAAACACATCGCTAACCGAGAAAAGCAATATGATACATTTTTTCTTTTGTTTTTTTTCCGTTTATCATGTTTTATAATACGTCTTTTGCTCACTTATAACTGTAATGTTTGGAGTATACATTACTTATATACTATAGTAATTACACACGTGTTTAGTTGTTTTTTTCCAGACAGATCAATATACATGAAAAACAGGATAAAAGGCTAACAAGTCCATATACATAAATATTACTTATGTGTGTATGTAACTACATACATACATACAAATACATACATACATTATATATATATATATATATATATATATATATATATATATATATATATATATATATATATATATATATATATATACATACACACACACTCACACACAATGTATGTAATATAACACAGGTATAAACAGATCCTGACGCACAGCCCCACACTGAAGAATCAGACGTTGGAGCATGGGTTGCCGTCCTCATCCACGAAGTCGCCCACCATGGACAGCGTGGGCGGCTGGGCGGACGCAGGCACGACGGTGAGGGTCGTGGGCTGGGCGACGGAGACGACCGTGAGCGTGGGCGACTGAGTGGCACTCGGGGACGAGTCTATGGGCGGAGCTTCCCAGTACTCTCCCCCCTCATCACGCCCACGGGAGGCCCCCCTGTGGGACAAAGCGAACTTTAGTGGGCGAGGAAGAGGTCGTACTTGGAGAAAGAAAAGATTTTTTTTTCAGGTCATTCACTTTGCATATCAAAGTAGCTTTACAGGATATCCTCCGAGTCATGCAGTTCATAAATAAAAAAAAGTCTCCCCTAAAAAAAAGCATAAAAACACGCAAAAATCAGTGAAAAAGATAATCCCTTTTTCTGTCATGTCATTCCGTATGCATATCGCGGATCAAAGCTGCACTGCACGATGTCATAATCAATCTCATACAGAGTCATGCAGTTCAAACAAATATATCTAAAAAAAATAATCCCCCAAAATACATAAATCCCCATACAATAAAGAAACACCAACATGCAAGCAGAAGCAATCGACAGCTCACACATGCAGAGAAAACGGAAGCCAAAATACTCGACGAAACATTAGGGTTAAATAAATGAAGATCTCAGCCGAGGCTCCAATTCAATCGCTAAACACATCAGGCAGGACACATGCACTCACCATCATCGGCAGTCCTTCTGCTGTGCCAAAGATACACCAAGACACTTAATTTCATGTGTCCGGATTCGTCAAAACTTCGGCCTGGTTGAATACAGTAAGATATCTAAGCAACTTGGGTACAGGTAATTTACAAAATACAGGTACTACAAAGTGCACACACTTATATACGTACATACATGCATAATCACACATACCACACACACACACACACACACACACACACACACACACACACACATACATACATACATACACACACACACACACACACACACACACAACACACACACACACAGAAGCAAGCAAAAATACTAACAAAATACAAGCAAAATACTCGATAGCGACTTTACCTCAAGACCCACCACACCACGCTTATTTACAATCTAAATTACAGCAGCGCAAAGCAAGAATAAAACACTACTGCTTTTCCTAATCCACATATTTATTACAACCTAATATATTATCAGGAAATCGCTTAAATTATAGGAGGATACCTTTCATCTTTTAATATTGTTAGGTTAGGCTAGT
>NC_051421.1:15705444-15710444 GCF_015228065.2 Penaeus monodon | reverse complement strand
ATTGCAAAAATAATCGAGCAGTGGTACAGATTTGTTCACCTGCCATTCGTGAATTTGTTCATACCAAACATAACTCTGCGGGAAAAATAATGTACTAGTGCCTGGTCTTCTGGCCATTGAAAGAACACTGCCACTAACATTATAATCTAATCACATCATTAATCACTTTCAGTTACTACCGATTGTCTGCTTCTGTTTGTGTGTACTGAATACTTTGTCTGTTTATTCGAAAGACATGTACTTCTTTCTATGTTCGTATTAAACACAAAATTCCTCTTAATTGCAGAATTCGCCAACCCACTAACTGGCTCTGTACACACTCACTATTATGGCACATTGCATAGGCTATGCATACTTTTTTCTATTCATACTTTGTATAGGATATGTATACTTTTTCTACCAATACTTAGTCTTTTAAAACCAATTTCCACTCACTGGATGCGCGCTAGAGGTTGAGAACCATTTTAGAAATGAATTAGAATGTTGGTTAAGGAGATACAAAACATTCTTAACATTAATCCTTAAACCTAATGTATAAAACCAAATAGGTTTTATAGCAGCACCTAAAAAAAATCTAACAAAGCAAAATTTCCTAAGATCTAAGTAACATAACAAAAATAATAGATTTAGGGAATGTATAACTCAAGTACAAGAAAACAGCAGATGAAACAAAAACAGAAGTAAATCATTACGGATAGAAGGGGAACGAGCAGGTTTCCCCTTCCGTCCCACAGACAATATGTCCTACTGTGAACTTTAACAAGTAAAAGTTCGTTTAAAAGATCTAGTCCAAGATAGGAAACGTTAACATCTATTGTTATGTTGTCACATGCAAGACCACTTAGATTAGATGGGTTAATCATTTATTAATTATTTTGTTAAAAAATAATATAAAATAACGTCAGTACGGCTTATACTCCAAAGCACTTTTCTTCTATCAGCACATCTATGCTTAGCCTAAATAAATGCAAATCATAAGAGCTACACTTTTAGCATAAACTAGAATGTAAGTGACTTGCTCATCACTTGGCTAAGTTATTAATAAGGAGTTATTAATAAGGAGTTTGTCAAAAATGAATTACCTGCGTAAAGACTTCCCATGCTGTCGGCTTGCTGTCAGGCACCAGGGTAAAATGCACAGGACATCAGTTACATGTTAACACCACAGGCTAGTACTATAAACTAACTATATGGAGAATACATTAACATTATCAAACAGAGGACTAATTCTCCTTAGTAAACATTACATCAGGTTAAGAACGCCGTGACTACAAGTGAGCGCTCTTGGAGAAGGATGTGAGACATTAAATTAGTGAATCAGGCTAGATTAGTGACACTGAACGACTAAACTTAAGTTCGTGCTTGCTAACAGTGCTCTAGGTGCGAGTGAATTACTGACCCAAGCAAGAAGATTCAGACTGAGCTTTCGTGCAGCACACAGACTGAGCCTCTGGCGGGAGATTCTAGGTCAAGAGAGGAATGTTCTCCAGAGATTCCCAGGATAGGAGGTGCAAGAAGCCCGGAGGACCCTTCGTCTGTGTTAAGATCCCGAGACGAGGAGAGTGTCGTGGAGAGTCCGTGTTGAGGTGTGTGGAGTGCGTGGGGGGAGTCTGTGGCTGTGAGAGAGGGAGTGCGGAGGGGAGAGTGCTCAACATACCTCTTCTTGAAGGTGAACATGTTCTTGAGAGACGTGCGGATGGATGACTTTTTCTTGCCCCGCGGGTCATCCGAGTGGGACGACTCTGTCCACACAGGCGTGCTGACCTTCTGCTGCCCGTCCACACTGGCCACGCTGTGTGCAGCGGACAGCGACGAGTTAGCGGGGGTCCTGGACGTCTCCTGCGAGGGCCGAGAGTCTAAAAGGGAGGGCTCGCTGGCGGCCAGCTCCTCCCAGCGGGCGTCGCGGGAGGGGCTGTGCGCCGCCGTCACGTCCACCACGGAGTGCGCGGGCGCCAGCGTGCGAGGCCCTTCCTGGGTGACTAGAGACTGCAGGGGCGTGTGGGTATGTGTGGGTGGCAGCGGGCGCCGAGAAGCTACGCTCTCGCTGCGCGACCTCGTCCGGGGCGCGTCCGAGCTGGGCGAGGCGGCGCTGCCCCTCGACCCGCTGCTGGAGCTGGCGGAGCCTCGAGGCAGCGACGAAGACCTGTTGTCGAGGAACACCGAGCGCGGACGGCAGGAGGGCTGCGTGGCGATGCTGTGCGACCGCTGTGGAGTGGCGAGGCTCGTCGAGCTCCCGGGAAAGCGGCGTCGGTCCTCCGGCGACCTGTGGGGACTGCAGCCCAAACTCACCCGGTCCGGGCTGTAGGCGGGCGACCCGGGGCTCACGGGCGGGCTGCCTATGGACGAGCTGGAGCGTCGAGGCGAGCGGCCCGGCCTGTCAACACCAAAGACTCGTTGGAGGGGGACACAAGGAGGCAACAGCGGGACACACCGCTCATTCGGAATAAATGGTCTAAAATGACTGCAACATTCTCGTTTTCCTTTCGGTAATGCTAAATCACGATGGAGATGCTGGTTCCCAAATGAAGGTTCCCAAATATTGCGGCAAATTTAAGGTTAAAGGATAAGATTATGAGAAATGACAATATTGTACATGAAAACAAGGAAAGCCTTGTCTTTCGTTTGTTGTGACCCTTTTCCTTCAGTACACAAGAACGCTTATCATTCACTAAAAAATAAAGTAAGAGATCGTAAACAGTCAATTTCGAGTAGTCGTTGAAATTCCCCCCAAGATTCAGAAAGTGACTGCCTTCCACTCGACCCTAACAAACTTTACCAAACTATTATCAATTGACACATATGCATTGACTCAACACTTCCCGAGTCACGAGGAAAGAAAGGTTATAATGGGTGCAATATGGCGGTCTGTACCAGCGTGCTTTCTCTTGCCTTTTAATGATCTTTACGTACATGCTGGTGGGAGAGAGCCGACCCAGGGGAGGAAGGCTGGCAGATCGCATATGCATGAAGCTCTAGAAAGTTACTGAGCCTGGAACGTAAGGCAGGTATTTGTAGGATCTGGGTGTTGATTTTTTTAAAAGGGTAGGGGGTTTGGACCAACGTTTTTTTTTTGCGTTTTAATTTTCTGTTTATATATTTACTTCTTTTAAAAAGAAAAGCCAGGTACACAAAGAATAACAAGAAGTCTACTAGCTCTTACTAACACCAACTTTACAACTGGGAGCATCCAGGTGGCTTTAAGATTTCAGTATTATTCAGCGCATGAAGCATGTCCTCTACCGTTCCAGCTACGAGCTAGTCTACCCCGAATGCCCCAATGACTTCTGCGGGCGTACCTGTGATGCGACGTGGGAGGCTGCGGGGGAGGGGGGTGGTGGTGCGAGGGCCCGGGGACGGTGCCGTGGGGGGAGAGCTGGGCGTGCACCAGCTGGAAGGAGTGCTCCATGGAGTCGTTCAGACGCGCCAGGAAGTCCCTCAGGCGCTCCAGGCAGGCGTGCAGGTGCTGGTAGTCCGGGTGCTGCGGCTCCGTGTACTTCAGGAGCTGCTTCATCAGGAGGATGTACCGAGGGACACGCTGCACGGGCGTCAGCAGGAAGGCGCCCAGGTCCAGCCCGCCGCATGCTGGCTGCTCTAGACAGGACTGCAAAGAGACATTTGATTGAAATGTGTTTACGCTAGCACTTACAAGCAAATAAATTATATCTATACTAGCTACATCAATACGAAAGATTAATAGATACAAAATTTGATATAAATGTAAAGGAAGCTGCATATCAGAATGAAATATATATGTGCAATGGTAACGTCTGCTAAGGTAAGCAAAAAATAATTATTTTTCTTGTCACAGGACTAAACAGTCTTTGTTAAACGCTATACTGGATCTCTTAAGTCACCACCGTTGTGAACTCCTCGGGAATGAAGGAATGCCTTAGAAAAAACAAGCAAAAGTACAGAGCCAAACGGCATACGTTCCACTATCCAAACTCTAGAACACAAGGGAACAGGGCAAGTCGCCGCCGCGCACCTTAATGAACTTGGTGAAGGGCTGCGACGTGCGACACAGCTTGTGGAACGTCTTGAGGACCTCCGGGAAGTCGTTGACGTAGGCGGTGTAGAGTCGCAGGACGTCGGTGTGCCGCGGGTCGGTGAAGCGGGCCACGACGTCCCCCACCAGCGGCTGCCACTTCCAAGAGGCCAGACGCTCCCGCAGCTGGTGTTGCAGGAGGCAGTGTTTGTCGTACAGCTGGTACACCTCTTCCGGGAACAGAGTGCTGGGGGAAGGGGGGTATAATAAGCGTGAATTATTTCAGGAAAGTTGCGTTTTCTTTTTTAAACGGGGCTCAAAAAGCTGAATTGCGATGAATCACAGTTCCGTGACTAACACGCTGACGGTAATAAAAGGAGAGATGTTACAAGACCGTGAATTGAAACGACAAGATACTGTTTTATGTGTCTGCAATGTTCCTTTTTTTTTAAATCCCCGCTGGCGTCCGTGACTTAAAACTTAAAAACAATAAAAGCGAACGCGGCTCTTACCGCCATCATTTAACACATTCACACTTCCCTCCTCTTCTCCCACGGACTCTACTCACGTGATATCCTTGTGAGACAAAATCCCCGCCTTCTTCAGGGGCTCGGCAAACGTGTCTTGGATCGTCCACAGTGTCTTGCAGTATTTCTTCTCCGTGTCGAGCAGTTCCCGAGCCACTCTGTACCGCTGGCTTTCACGAGGATCCCGGCTGTCTGCGAAGGACGAGCGGCCGCGGGTTCCTACCACGCCGTAGGGGTCGCTGCTCTCTGTCAGGAGGTACGGGGAAGGTGTTAGAGACACGATCATCTACTATACTAAATAGAAATACTCCATAGCTCCATTAACTGATCTGAGTCTTCCATTCACTCACTGAGATGTTCCCGTTACTGTGTTGGTTCATATGGCAATGTATCCGTTACTATTTATTGATACATGGACCTGTTATGCATATTTATTTCCGTGACTTGGAAAAATTATTGCTTAGAAATATCAGAAACGAGGCTATGCG
>NC_051421.1:15690444-15697944 GCF_015228065.2 Penaeus monodon | reverse complement strand
GACACCGACGTCTGCAGCGTCTCCTGGCGGTCGCTGATGGACACCACCTCCTTCCTGTCGGGGGGGGGGGGGAGGCGATAGAGTGGTTAAATATTCACTGAGTCTGGTCGCTGGTTTGATGATCTTAATCATTTTTTTTTTTTTTTTTAAGGGGGGGGGGGTTAATTATCTAATTATATAATTACTTGTTTCTGTATTTTGTCCTCTGTATTTTTTTTTATTGCCGATTCTGTAATCTCGCAAGTCATTTGTTTGTTTGTCAGTATGTTTTTTTTGTTGTGTTTTAGAGGGACATATATATTTGGACAAAAATATATGAACATGATCCAGATGTCTATGATATTTGACTGTCTGACTGACTGACTGACTGGCTGACTGGCTGACTGTCTGACTGACTGTCTGACTGACTCTGACTGACTGTCTGACTGACTGTCTGACTCTGACTGACTGTCTGTCTGACTGACTGTCTGACTAACTGACTGACTGTCTGACTGACTGTCTCACTCTGACTGACTGTCTGACTGACTGACTGTCTGGCTGACTGTCTGACTCTGACTGACTGTCTGACTGACTGTCTGACTGACTGACTGACTGTCTGACTAACTGCCTGACTGAATGACATGAACTGACTGACAGCTGATGGACTGTCTGTATGACTGACTGTCTGATGACTGATTGACTTGACTGTCTGAACGACTGTTTCTGTTTCTGCAAGTCTCGCCTGCCTATGCACTGCCTGCCCATTTATGTACCTATATATGTGTGTTAATGCATGAACAAAAAATATGCATGGGGATAAATATACAAATATTCGAGTAGATACCTGGTGTTAAAACCAAGCGAGGGTGGAAATCAAAAGGGAAGCGCAGATGGAAAAAAAAAAATAGTAATAATAATAATAATAAAAAATAAATATAACGACACTAACCAATGATGTTGAAATAAGGAAAGGAGATGAAGATGATGTGATGAAATTGTGATAATAATGATCATGAGGGCTGACATATTCATCATTTACAGTAATCAAACTAAATGCCCTCCCCCCCAATACAAATCAAAATAGTATTCTATTAATTTAGGAAGCACTTGAGAAAAGAAAATATCATAAAACATAAAAAAGTCACCATCACAATTTGAAAGACCCTACTTAAAAAAAAAATCCAACAACAAAAAAAAAGAAGAAGAAACAAACCTATAAAAATCTATTTGAATAATAACAATAACAATAACAATAACAATAATAATAATAATAATAATAATAATAATAATAATAATAATAATAATATAAGTACTCGCACTCACTGCAAGGTCGTGATGTCTGACTTCAGCGACAGCACCAACTTCAGGACTTCAGCCGTGTTGTCGTCGCACCGCTGCCGCGTCTCCTGCACCTCCCGGGCCATCGACGGGTCCTCCACCACCGAGCCGAGACGCGCCACGGCCTCCGTCAGCGTCGCCTTCATGCTCACCACCGCCTCCTGCAGCTGCGGGAGGAAGGGAGAGGGAGGGAGGTTAGGGGGGCGGTTAGGTGGGGGGTGGGAGGGAGTGGGGGATCTGAATTGGAGGTGGGGGGGAATGGAGGGAAGGGAGGGAGGAAGGGAAGGAGATGGGGAAGGGGGAGGGAGGGAGGGAGAGCGGGAGGGAAATACACAGAAAACACAACACAACACAACAAAATACACCCGAACAACTCACCAAACTAAAATAAACAAATAAACAAAACATAAACAAATGAATAAACGAAACTAAAAACAAAAGACCCGCCATAATAAGAAAGCACACCAACTCAGAATGGCTGAAGGCACCGCCAGCCACCATGTTACACAAGCGAAATCCCTTTGGCCTGCGGTGGGCGAGAAACTCAATACGTGGCAGTAACGAAGGTCCTCTCGTATGCCCTGGCCTTGGGGGCAGAGGATTGCGCCTCCAGGTTACGCCATCGGCAAAAAAAAGGCGAATAAAGAGAAAGAGGAGGAAGAGGACGAAGAAGAAAGAGAGGGAGGGAAAGCAGAGGAGAGAGGAGAGGGGAGAGGGAGAGGGAGAGGATGAGAGAGAGGGAGACTGAGAGAGATGAGAGAGAGAGTTGAAGGGAAGAGAGAGAAGAGAGAGAGAGAGAGAGGAGAGAGGGAGGGAAGGAGGAGAGAGGGAGAGGGAGAGATTTAGATGGAGATAGCGGGAGAGAGAGAGAGAGAGGAAGAGAGAAGAGAGAATAAGAGAGAAGAATGAGCGAGGACCGAGGGGAGAGACGAGAGAGAGAGTGAGAGAGAGAGAATATGAAAGAGAGTGGAGTAAGATAGATAGATAGATAGATGAGAGAGAGGAGACAGAGATGAGAGAGAGAGAGAAGAGAGAGAGTGAGGAGAGAGAAAGACGATGGAGGGAGAGACAGAGGAAAGAGAGAGAAGGATGAGAGAGGGGATAAGAGATGGGAGAGAGAGAGAGGAGAGGAGAGGAGAGAGGAGCGAGAGAGGAGGAGAGAGAGAGAGAGGAGAGAGGAGAGAGAGAGAAAGACGCATAATGAGAGGAGAGAAAGAGAGAGGAGAGAGAGGAAGGAGAGTGGATGGAGAGAGCGGTTGCCCCAAAAAGGTTCACAATCGGGTTTTGTGTTTGTACCGAATTATATATTATATGTCCTCAGTAAAGAAAATAATAATAATAATAATAAATAATTAACTCGTTGCAATATGGCTAGATGCTCTTTATTTTCCGGACTCATTTTTTGAGTCAATTCATTATATTCTTCACATGCATTTAAAATAAATAGAACTTTCACCTACTGGCAAGAGGAAGCAACATTTTTTTTTTTTTTTCTATAAATAGCATCAAAAATATATAATGTCCTATGTCACGTTAGTACACAATTTGTCGTGAAAACAACCACACAAAATCTATTAACAAAACAAATCTATACATACACTGTGAATATAAAAAACGAAGATAACCCAAATAAATATTCATACAATACACACACACACACACACACACACACACACACACACACACACACACACACACACACACACACACACACACACAACATCCATACATAAACAGCTAATATCAAAAAAAGAGCAAATTTCTTAAAAAACTCTATACATACTTATAAAACCAACACCGACATTATCCCAATCATTTCCACCACCACAACTATCCAAAATCTATACATAACCTACAAATCATCCAAACATGCAAAGTCATCGCCCTCGCCAACGTTGCACTGAAATCTTGCCCAAGCTGTGACATAACCTGGGCATCTCCTCCAAACCTCGTTCAGGAATATCTCTTTTGTAACCCAACGCCGTATCCTCAGCGTCCATTTCTGTCGATCTTGCCCACAGATTGCTTAACCTTACGCGTGTGTGTGTGTTTGTGAGGAGGGGGGGTTGTGAGGAAGGGGGGATGTGTGTGTTTGTGAGTAGGGGGGAGGGATGTTGTGTTTGTGAGTAGGGGGGAGGGATGTTGTATTTGTGAGAAGGGGGGGATGTGTGTGTTTGTGAGGAGGGGGGGGGGGTGGAGGGTTACGTGTGTGTGGGGAGGGGGTGTATGTATGTATGTATGTATGTATGTATGTATGTATGTATGTATGTGTGTGCGCGTGTGGGAGAACAGAAAAAAGAGATAAAAAAACTAATGAAAGACAAAAATAAACCAAATGAATGAAATAGAGTGGATCAAAAATCAGACACACTACACACAAACAGAGAACACACACACCAGCACACACACACACACACACACACACCACAACACCACACACCAGCCATCACACACACACACACACACACACACACTATAAAAAAAAAAACATACATAAAAATATAAAAACAAAAACAAAAACAGAAATAAACCAAGCGATAAACACAAAGAACAAATAAAGCCTCCTTGTCTTAGAGACCGCGAAGACAAAAGCTTAAGAGGTCAGACGAGGTTAAGTGTAACAAGCGTATTGAAAGAAACTACCCAACGACCCAATTACGAGTTAATTAACAACAGGAAATCACCAATCTTCACTTTCGCTTGTTCGCCGTTCATTCTGCGCGTCATGTTGGGACTATTGATTAAAAACGGGGAAAAAACGGAGGTAAACGAATCATAACGGAAATGGGTCTTGTGGTGTATTTGTGGATAAGAGTGTTTTTTTTTTATGAGGGAGAAATAATAATTACTAAAGAATGAATAAAGATGAAGATGATGATGATGATGACTATGATGGTGATGATGATGACGATGATGGTGATGACGATGACGATGACGATGACGATGACGATGATGATGATGATGATGACAATGATAATGATAATGATGGTGATAATAATATTAATAATAGTTTCTATAAACGAGTAAGGTTCAGTATTATCTCAAACTTCTAGCCAGAATTAACCAGGACACAGTAAAAAAAATCCCTGACATAGTTTCGTCTTATTTCCCTGACTTTAAAGCTAATTTAAGACAATTTGGAGACGAATTGTGGAAAGTTGACACCGAAGCCACGTATTATCTCTCGAATGTACAGGTTAAGGCATTTTTGCAGGATTTGAAAAAAATGGCGGGAATCGGCCACACTGCACACGACGTCCCCTTCCTTTTGGCGTTCCGGATTTAGTCTCAATTTCATGACAGCTGTGTGGTGGGATGAGGTGGGGGCACGTGTGTGATCTGGCTGTAGTCAGTCATCATGTCTCGTCTCGGTATAGTTGACTTTCTCTTTTCTCTCAATCTGTTTCTTGTGTCTGTCTGTGTGGTCTGTCGTCTACTTCTGCCTGCTTGTTTTTCTCGTGCTACTCATGTCATGTCTTCTGTCTCTGTCTGCTTCACTTCCCTCCCCTCGCCCTTCTTCTCTCTACTTCCTCTCTCCCTCCCTCCCTCCCCTCTTCATCTCTCTCTCCATCTTCCCCGCACCCTCTCTCCTCTCTCTCTTACTCTCTCTACTCTCTCTCTCCTCTCTCTCGTCTCTCTCTCTCTCTCTCTCTCTCTCTCTCTCTCTCTCTCTCTCTCTCTCTCTCCTATCCATCTCTTTCCTCCTCTTTTCCTCTGTAAGCGCGTGTACGTGCGTGATCGTGTGAGTCTGTGTAACCTAAACGTAACCAGACTTCCATTTTTCAACCGTTCCTCTAGAAAGCATAACACAAGTGAAATCTGTGTTGAGTGACGTAGAACATTCTTTTTTCACCCTTCATCTGTTCTGTTCATTTCACTCCTCTCTATCCCCATCTCCCCTCCCCTTACCCATGCCCCCCCCCTCTCCTCCCCCTCCTCTCCCTTCCCCTCTATCTCCCTCCTCCTCTCCTCTCTACCTCCCCCTCCCCCTCCCTCTCCCCCTGACTTTTCTTTACCATGACCGAAATAATGAGGATTTAAACATACTGTTTCCAGCAAATTTCTCTTCCGATAGGAAAAAAAGAAGAAAAATGTTAACTATCTATTTTCTGGTGGATTCTTGTTGTTTGAACTGGAGAAGAAGAAGAAGAAGAAGAAGAAGAAGAAGAAGAAGAAGAAGAAGAGGAAAGAATAAGAAGAGGGAGAGGAGGAGAGGAAGGGGAGAAGGGGGAAAGGGAGAAAAATGAGGGAGGAACGGAGGAGAGAGGAAAGGGAAGGGAGGAGGAGGAGAGGATGGAGAGGGAAGGGAAGGGAGGAGGAGAGGATGGAGAGGGAGGAAGGGAGGAGAGGGAGGGGGAAGGCAAGAGTGAAAATGGGGAAAGGGAAAGAAGAGAGAGGCGGCCATTTCTTTCTGGCCGACTTTTTATCAGAAATACACACACGGCAGATCCTCGAATCATCTTCAGATCCTTTGTATCATGCGTGGCGCTCATGAGGCGCGTCACACACTAACATTCATGACAATTTCTACGGACTTCTATACTTCCACTGCTGCTGCTACAACTGCTATTACTACTACGGATATCTATACTACTGCTAATGCTACGACTACTATTACAACAAATACTTCTTCTACTACTACTGCTATTTCAACAAAGTACTACTATTATTACTACTGCTATTACTACTACTTCTACTAATATTACTACTACTGCTATTCAACTACTACTACTACTATTTCTACTACTACTACTATTACTACTACAACAACTATCACCACTAATACCTTACTGCATTGCTACACTACTACTATTACTTTCACAACCCCACCACTCGGGCATCCTACCCTGTGAACCCAAGAACTACAGCCTCTTGAAAACAAATATATATATAACAATAACAACAACAACAATACTAATAAAACACGCAAACGAAAAAAAAAGAAGAAAAAAATCCTCCTTGTGGCACCCCTTTAAGTCCCACCCTTAACAACCTTAATATATGAGATTACGTAATGCCACCCCCCCCACCTCCGCCGCCAATACCCTCCGAGTCCCACGGCAATCCCTATTGTTACTACCTGCATGTCATACTTTCCACTACAGTCTCGTAATCAGGATTTTGATCGTTGATTTTATTTTAGTTTTATCTGTCATTTTACGAGCATTATTATCATTATCATTATCATTATCATTATTATTATTATCATTATCATTATTATCATTATTATCATTATTATCATTATTGCTATTATTACTATTATTATTATTATATTATTAGCAGTAGTAGTATTAGTATTAGTATTAGTATTATTATCATCATCATCATTATCATTATTATATGTTATCTATTTATTTATAGTATTTTTCATCAATTTTTGTTTTTCATTTAATTGTTTATTTCTTATTTTATTTTATAAATTTATTCTTACTTATCTTTCTTTTTTCTTTTTTTCTTTTTTTTTTGGGGGGGGTGTATCGTTTGAATCTCTTCGTAAATGATAATAAATTACATTATTTCTTTTTTCTTTTTTTTTCTTCAAACGAGAGGGGAAATGGATACGGAATCATAAAGATAATAATGATAACAAGAACAGCGACATCAGCATCGGCAACAACAAAACAACATTAACAACAACAGCTATATAGTTAAACCACACTATAAAGGCCTCACAAATAAAAATTGCAATAATAATAACAACAAAACAAAACAATACAGCAACAACAACAAACCCCCCAACACCTGCACCAACAACAAAATTAATGACAACAATAACAAGGAAATTAATGCATCATATCACGGTCATTTCTGCTCAAAGTGGTCATGCCTCATACCTCCGAAATTTGCGTTAGAAGTTCTGGCTGGGGCGTCATCTCTGGCGCTGAAAAAAAAATAGAAAGATAAATTATTAGTTTCAGAAATATATGTGTATATTAATGATGACAATAATAATACTTGTAAAAATAAAGAAATAGAGGGAGATTGAAGAAAAAGGAGAACAGGGAGAATCAGTGATATGAAAATAAAACGAGAGAGAGAGAGAGAGAGAGAGAGAGAGAGAGAGAGAGAGAGAGAGAGAGAGAGAGAGAGAGAGAGAGAGAGAGAGAGAGAGAGAGAGAGAGAGAGAGAGAGAGAGAAATAAACATTACTTAGTTATCTTTAAAAATTATCTAAAAAAGAAAA
>NC_051421.1:15662944-15680444 GCF_015228065.2 Penaeus monodon | reverse complement strand
TTTCCTTCCACTTACAAAAACAATCCCACCAAGAGGACAGGACACAAGCTGGACACAACCCGGGCCCCAGGAGCAAATGCCACCGTGTCCCCGCCAGTGTCGCGTCGGCGGCAGGAGCATCGGCTCATCCGCCCGCGAGTTCGCCGAGACACTGCATCATTCCTTCATTCCTTCGCCTCGTCCTTCTTCATTCTCCGTCACTCGAGCGCGTCACGGCACGGCGGCGGCGGCGGCGGCGGCGTGTGACGGATGCCTCCTGCGCCGCCGGATCACGGCTGACTAGCGCACACTCACCCTTGGCGGGGGCGGGGGCGGGGGAGCCGAACACTTGTGCGCGTGTTACGGGAGTTCCACTGACGCTCGCGTCCGAAGCCACACTTGCAGCTCCCCGGTCTCTCTCACTGGGAGAGCACGAGGGGTTATTAGCATACTTTCCAGTGCATTCGCTAACTGCCAAGTGCCTGTCGCAACGTGACCCTTTGACCTTTGACCTCGACCTCTCGGGGCGCGGCAGGCGAACAGGCGCTAGAGAAAGGGGCAGAGAACAAGGCAAGCTATGGCAGCCTCCGCGGCCCGGCCCCGTGCCCTTCCCTTTACCTTTGCCGCTTTTGGGCATGTGCCCCGACTACCCACTAGCTGGCCAGGGCCCCACGCCTTGTACTCACCCTGCGACGCCGGGCGGGATGCCCTCCGCGCTCCGAATGGCTCCTTCCCTTCGCGAAGGGGCGACCCCACTGGCCGGGCCTTCGCCGCCGCGCGCTGGCTGGCCCGCTGTCTACTTAATGTCGGGCAAGCTGGTGCCCGCTCCCTCGCCCTCGGCACAAATCCAGCTCACCTCACTACTCTTTACCCCCCCCCCCTCCCAAGGCTCTAGACATCCCGCTCCTTGACTCCTGTGCCTCGCCGCAGCTCCTCCAGGGAGAACTCGCGCCTCCTGCCCTGCACTGCAAGAGGAAAGGGGGAGCTCGCGACAATGGTATCGCAGAGTGTGGTGAGGGCAAGACAAGGGGAAAGGGGCAGGGGAAGGGGCAAGGGGCCATGGGGGCGAGGGTGATGAAGGTGGTATCCGTGGCATGGCGAGCACAGGTCGGCATGCACTTGAGGTACCCCGACCCCCCTCCGCTGCAGGCCACACATCCTCGCCAAGGTCAGGCAGCCCGACACTACACCCGGCGCATCAATACACCGGACATTACGTTGACCACAAAATACACTTGTCTTCTCTCTCTCTCTCTCTCTCTCTCTCTCTCTCTCTCTCTCTCTCTCTCTCTCTCTCTCTCTCTCTCTCTCTCTCTCTCTCTCTCTCTTCTTTTTATCTCTCTCTCTTTCCCACTTCTTTCTCTTTCTTCTCTCTCTTTCTTTCTCTTCTCTCTTCTCTTTCTTTCTCTTCCCTCTCTTTCTTTCTCTTCTCCCACTTTCTCTCTTCCCTCTCTTGTCCCTTACATCCCCATTCCCCCCTCCCCTCTCCCCCTCTGTGCGTCCCTCCACGCCCAATATCCTTGGCTTTATATCCTCCCAGCCACAGTACTTTTACCCCGCAAGTCACCCGGGCCAGACACTCTCAACCTGCAAGTCTCTTACATCAGCTGTTCTCAAACCTGATATTGGAGAGATGTACGTCGCCCAGACCAGACTTTCTTCCCTCGCTTATTTCAAGAGCAGAATTAATTCCCTCTCTTCTTTCAAGAGAAGACTTTATTCCCTCGCTTATTTCAAGAGCAGACTTATTTCCCTCTCTTCTTTCAAGAGTAGACTTTCTTCCCTCGCTTATTCTAAGAGCAGATATACATTTCCTCTGCATACTCATTAACGTATTCTTCTAATGCCATTTAAAGATGACGTATCCCATTTGTATGTAATGGAAAGCTCTACTAAAAATAATTTCCTTTGTTGTGAACTTGTCATGGTTACATAAATGTCTGCTGTAATTAGTTCAGCTCGTACAAACAAGGGGATGCATAATACATACTAAGATATAAAGACATACATACATAATAAATAAAGACATACGTACATAATAAATAAAGACACATGCGTACATAATAAATAAAGACATACACATACACCAAACACACATACATACGCACATATATACATACGTAACACACACACATCCGCACATCCGCACATCCACACACACACACACACACACACACACACACACACACACACACACACACACACACACACACACACACACACACACACACACACACACACACACACACACACACACACACACACAACAAACAATAACCACAGTCCCAGCACGTTCTCGGGCACTGAAGCAAGACCATAAGCACGATGGCATCCTGACACACACAATCGCCAGCCGTGTCGCCTCGGTTCGCTCAGGCAACAATAATAAGAGTAATGGATATGTGTAATTATGGTGATGGCAGTGGTGATGGTGATAATGGTAGTGTTAGTGGTGGTGAGGGTGGTAGTGAGGGTGGTGGTGGTGGTGGTTGTGAAAGTGTTGGTGGTGATGGTGATGACGATGGTGGTGATAGTGATGGCGATGGTGATGACAATGACGATGGCGATGGTGGTGGTGGTGGTGGTGGTGGTGGTGATGGTGATGGTGATGGTGATGGTGATGGTGATGGTGATGGTGATGGTGATGGCGATGGCGATGGCGATGGCGATGGCGATGGCGGTAGTGGTGGTGGCGGTGATGATGTCAATGATCATTAAGAAGAGCAATAATGATGGCAATATTAGGAGTAGGAGTAGTTGTTGTAGTAAATATGATAATTATGATAACAGTGATAAAAATGGTACGGATCGTAATCATAACGATGATAATAACAATAACAACAACTACAACAAAATAATAATAGGCAAATGATGAACATAATATTAATATCAACAACAACAACAACAAAACAACAACGACAACAACAGCAACAATAATAATAATAACAATAATAACGATGATGCTGATGACGACAATAAAACGATAATAACGATGATGATGATGATGATGATGATGATAACAAAAACAATAATTCTTAATTACAGTAATGATAATAATAATAAATAATAATAGTGAAAAATAAAAATATGAAAAAAATAAGAATAAAAATAAAAATAAAAATAAATGAAAAAAAATAAGTAAATAAATAATACACACACATGTAATAATGATGATAATGATAATAATAATAATAATAATAATAATAATAATAATAATAATAATAACAACAATCATAATAACAATATCAATGATGATAATAATATAAAAAAATACAATAGTAGTAATAATATTAATAATAATGATGATAATCCAACCACTACTATTACTAATAACAATGATAATAACAATAACAATGATAATAACAACAACAACAATAATAACAATAATAATAATAGCAATAATAACAATAACAAGAATAACAATAATAATAATAACAATAATAATAAAAAATAGAATCAACAATAAAATCAATTTATCCCCAAATAACATATAAAGTGTTACAATAAATTTACGATAGAATAGCACACCACCCATAGACGGGGGGGGGGGGGGTATTGACACGATGCATGGGGAGAGAGGGGTAAAGGGAGGGAAGTGGGGGGTGGGGGTGTTACGTGGGGGGTGAAACTAAGTCAGTCTAAGGGGGTTTTAGACACTAAGTTACATGTACTGTATATTTCATGTGAGTTTGTTCAAGAGAGAGTGTGATATGTAAAATGATTTTCAGATTATTATCATTATCTTTATTACTATTACTGTTATCATTATTATTAACATTATTATTATTTATAATTATCACTCTCATCATTTTATACATTTGTTACAATTTTGCAATCCCGTATATCAATGAAAATACAAAAAAAAAAAAACGAATCAAACGTATGGATACAAGTCAGCAGACGAAATAAAGGTCTCCTTGTAAAAATCCTGAAGAAGACGGTGAAGCTGGTGCGTGGGGGGAGAGGGGGAGGGGGGGGGGGAGGTCCATGCAGTGAGGGGCGTGCATGGCTGCGTGACGGCGCCGCCAGCCAATAATTTCCTCCCAGGACGTCACAGTTCGCCTGATTATCCTCCTGACTAACACGCGCGTAGCTGTTAGACACACGCCCTTGTCCTTGTCCCTGGTCTGTCTGTCTGTCTGTCTGTCTGTCTGTCTGTCTGTCTGTCTGTCTGTCTGTCTGTCTGTCTGTCTGTCTGTCTGTCTGTCTGTCTGTCTGTTTGTTTGTGTGTTTATTTGGGTGCTTGTCTGTCTTTCTGTTTGTTTGTTTGGGTGTATGCCAGTCTGTTTCATTCAGTGTCTGTTAGTTTCTTTCTTTTTTTTTCTCTCTCTCTTTCCCTTTCTTTTTCTTCTCTCTTTCTTTCTCTCTTTCATCTGTACGTCTCTCGCTTTCCCCCTCCTTTCCCTCCGCCAGACAGGTAAAAAGGGACCACACGAGACAACACGCCAGCGACGTCTCCGTTGCGTGTGGCGTCGCGTGCCCTCTCCCCTACGTCAAACTCCATCTACTTTCCCACGGTGTCACTCTCACCTGGCTCTCAGAGTGCCAAGTGCCTGAAGAATTAAAAGAAGGAAAAGAAAAGAAACGATAAGAAAAGAAAAGAAATCCGGTTTCTATTCGACGTCCCCCTACGACCTCTTGATGGCGTGCTCGACCAAACCCCACTCACATGTCCTCCGCCAATCGTAAGCAGGCGAGCAGATTTGCTTCGGGTCCACAGACAGGGCGATTATCCTTCCTCCCCTTCCTCCCCCCCTTCTGCTTTATCCCTCCGAGACACGTAGGGAGCTGGATAGGGAGGCTCTGGGCCAATTCTACTGTTGCTACGGAAACCAGGGTCAACACAAACGGCATCACGTTATTATGCAAATCTCCCTCCTCGCGAATCGGTCCACGAGCGGCACCAGAGACCGCATTTTTTTCTTCGTTAACGAGTTCGTCTCCCTCGACTGGCAGTTCCGAAAACAACACAAACAGACAGAAAACGTGCACAAAATATAATTAAAGCTATATACATACACATACGCGTGTATGAATGAAAATAAACACACACACACACACACACACACACACCTTCCCTTATCCACGCGTGCACCAAAGAACACAGATACCGCAATTTCTTCGCTAACGAGTTCGTTTCCCAGGCCGGCGGTTCCGCAAACAACACCAACAGACCGGCAGCATGCACAAAACATCAAGAAATACGTACATACACATATACATAGGTGTGTATAAACAAAAATGACACCACACACACACACCTTCCCTTATCCACGCTTGCACAAAAACACAGTATTAACACAGACACTAGACTCCGCGGAGGGTCATGACGGCAAAGTGTGTGCAAAGCGAGCTAAGTCACTCTTCCTTCGACCACTCCTCCCCACGCGCCTACATCGTCAGCGCCGCGATGGGTTGGCTCTAGCGCCGCGGTTTGACTGAGCCCGCGCGTGGAAGGGGAATGCGACAGCCCCTTCTGCCCTCCCCTACTCCCCCGCCCGTTCCCCCTTCCCCTCCCTCCTACCCCGACTACTCATCCGTTCCCCTTCCCTCCCTCCCCCTCTTCTCCCCACCTGTTCCCCTTCCCTCTCTCTCTCTCCCTCCCCCTCACCCTCTCTTCTACTCACCTGCCGCCCGGACGATACGCACTCACGAACACACCCACACACACCGCCTGACATACACATTCACACACAACACATCACAACAAACACGCACGCACGCACGCACGCACACACACACACACAAACACACACACATATATACGGCTCATCCCCCCCTCCCCCTTCCCGAACTCTCGCTCTTCGGCCAAGGTTAACACCGCCCGTACGCTCCCTTTAACTGCCTCCTGCAGAGTGAAGGTGGGCGTGCAAGTAAAGGAAGAAAGAGAGATGATAAAAGAGGGAAAGAGAAAGATATATATATAGAGAGAGAGGAAAGAGAGAGAGAGAAAGAGAGAGAGAGAGAGAGAGAGAGAGAGAGAGGAGAGAGAGAGAGAAAGGAAGAGAGAGAGAGAGAGAGAGAGAGAGAGAGAGAGGAGAGAGAGAGAAGAGAGAAAGAGAGGAGAAGAGAGAGAGAGAGAGGGAGAGGGAGGAGAGAGAGAGAGAGGAGAGAAGGAGGGGAGAGAGAGAGAGAGGAAGAGAGAGAGAGAGAGAGAAGAGAGAGAGAGAGAGAGAGAGAGAGAGAGAGAGAGAGAGAGAGAGAGAAGAGAGAGAAATAATCAACAATGATAAATAAGTGGGATCGTGCAAGTAAGGGAAGAGGATGAGAAAGATGATACAGGAGAAGGAATGAAAAGGAAGAGGTTAAGAAAAGAAAAGAAAAGAAAAAGAATAATGATAAAAATAAAACGAGGCAGTGAATGAAAATAATAGAAGGTGACACAGGAAAGAAGAAGAAAAGAAATTAATAAAAGAAGAAAAAAGAAAAGAAGGAAATAACAAAACGAAGCACAAGAACAAACAAGAATAATAAGAAAGAAAAGCCTAAGCACAAGAATAAGAAGAAGGAAGAATAAGTAGAGGAGAAGAGAAGAATAAAATAGAAGAAGAGAAGAAGAAGAGAAGAAAGTGAGAATAATAATAATAATAGAAGAAGAAGAGGAGACGAAGAAGAGGAAAAGGAAAGGAGAAGAAAATGAGAATAAGAAGAGAAGAGAAGAATAAGAATAGAAGAGGAGAAGAAGAGAAGAAGAAGAAGAAAAGAAGAAGAAAGTGAGAATAATAATAAGAAGAGGAGACGAAGAGGATGAGGAGAGCAGGCGAAGCGGCCCCGGCGGAAGGGCACACGGGCGGCGAGGCGAGCGCGCGGGCAGGTCATCAGCACGACACCGCAGCGACGCCCAACGCAGCCGCAAATCCTTCGATATCCCCGTGACGTCATCCTTCGCATCCTTCGGTCCGCGTCCTCCGCTTTGTTCGCCTTAACGAGGGCGGCATCCTTGCTGGCTCCTCGGCGTTCCTCTCCTTTCCTGTCTCCTGCCATCTTCTCTTTTCTCTTTTTTTTCTCTCTCTCTTCTCTCTCTCTCTCTCTCTTCTCTCTCTCTCTCTCTCTCTCTCTCTCTCTCTCTCTCTCTCTCTCTCTCTCTCTCTCTCTCTCTCTCTCGATCTGATTTTTCGTTTTCTCTTAAGCACTTTCTTTCTCTCCTCCATTCTCTCGCGTCTCTCACTCTTTTTTCTTTTCCTTCTTTCTTTCTCTCTCTCTCTCTCTCTCTCTCTCTCTTTCTCCCTCCCTACCTCTCTTCTATGCCCTCATTCTCACTCTCTCTTTCTCTTCATTTCCTCTCATTCCTTTCCTCCGTAGATCTCCTCCCTCCCCCCCCTGAGGTTCCGCTTGGTTGATCGCGGAACCTGCATCCGGGGAGGGGGGGAGGGGGAGGGAGAGGGAGGAGGGAGGAGGAAGGGGGAGGGAGGAGGAAGGGGGGGAGGAGGAGGAGGAGGGAGGAAGGGGCAGGGGGAGGAGGAAGGGGGAGGGGGAAGAAAAGGTAGGGTGGAGAGGGAGGAAGGGGCAGGAGGAGGGAGAGGGAGGGAGAGGGAGGAGGGAGAGGGAGGGAGAGGGAGGAGGAGAGGGAGAAAGAGGAGGAGGAGGAGGAGGAGGAGGAGGAAGGGCTGTGATAGCAGGGGGGAGGAATGGGAGTGAAAGTGAGGAAAAGGGAAATCACACGAAAGAAGAGGAGAGAAGAAAAACGAAGAAAGAGAAAGGAGGGAGAAGGAAGGGAGTGTACGAAGAGAAGAATAAAAGAGTTGCGGAAGGAAGGAAGGAAAGAAAAAGAAAAGAAAAGAGAGACTGACAGAGATAAGAAGGGAGGAGGTAGCTTAAAGGATGGAGGAGGGAAAAGGTAATGAAAATATGAAGGGAAGAGGAGGGAAGTGGACGAAAGAAGGGTGGAGGAAGGGGAAGAGAGAAGAGAAGAAAAGGAAAGGAAGAGGAAGGAGGAAAGGAGAGGGGAAAGGGAGGGGAAGGGGAGGAAAAGGAGAGAAAGGGGAAGGGAAGAGGAGGAAAAGGAGGGGAAGAGGAGAAGAGGGTAAGGGGAGGGAAGGAAAAGGAGGAAGAAAAGGGAAGGGGAAGGGGAGGGGAAGTAGCAATTTCAAGAGAGCGGACAGCGTACAACAGAAACACGTTCTTTGTACACATATATCGGTAACTGGACCAAAAACAAATGAGGAAGTAGTAATAGTAACATTATTATTATTATTACCGTTATTATCATCAATATTAGTATTATTTTGTTGTCATTATCGGTACGAGTAGCAGTAATAGTAGTAGCAGCTGTAGTGGTGGTGATAGTAGTAGTAGTAGTAGTAGTAGTAGTAGTAGTAGTAGTAGTGGTAGTAGTAGTGGTGGTAGTAGTAGTAGTGGTGGTAGTAGTAGTAGTAGTAGTAGTAGTAGTAGTAGTAGTAGTAGTAGTAGTAGTAGTAGTAGTGATGGTGGTGGTAGTAGTAGTAGTAGCAGTAGTAGTAGTAGTAGTAGTAGCAGTAGTAGTAGTAGTTGTTGTTGTAGTAGTGGTGGTGGTAGTAGTAGTAGTAGTAGTAGTAGTAGTAGTTGTAGTAGTAGTAGTAGTTGTTGTTGTTGTAGTAGTTGTAGTAGTAGTTGTTGTTGTTGTAGTAGTAGTAGTAGTAGTTGTTGTTGTTGTAGTAGTAGTATAAACGTATAAACATTACTAAGCGAAGAAGACCAGAAAAAATCTCAAACAATACAAACCAATAACATAAAATAAAATAAAATAAAACAACGAACAAGACAGCCAACAAACAAACAAAAAAACAATATAAACAAAAGAAAGAATGACGCACAAAGGGTGGTGGTGGTGGAGTAGGAGGAGGAGGAGGAACAAGAAGAGAAGAAAGACGAAGAGGAGGAGAAGAAAGACGAGGAAGAAGGAGAAAGAGGAAGAGATGAGAGGAGGAAGAGGAAAACGAAGAAGCAGAACAAAAAGAGAAAAAGAAGAAGAAGAAAGAAAAACAAGAAGAAGGAGGAGGAAGAGAAAGAGGAGGAGGAGTCCCTGGAGAGCAGCTGAGCGTGAAGGAGCACAGGATGTAGTGCGGCTGGGAAGTGTGCGGGAGTCACACGCCGGAGTTGGTGGAGGAGGCGGCGGTGGAAGGAGGAGAGAGTGGGGGAGGACAGAGGGAGGGAGGGAGGGAGGAGGGAGGAAGGAGAAGGGTCGAGGGAGGGAGGAGAAGGGTCGAGGGAGAAGGAAGAGGAGAGGGAGGAGGAGGAGGAAGGGAGGAGGATGAGGATGGGAGGAGGGAGGAGGGAGGAGGGAGGAGGGAGGAGGGAGGAGGGAGGAGGAGGAGGAGGAGGAGGAAGAAGGAAGTGAGGAGGAGGTTGAGGGAGTGGAGGAGGAGGACGAAGAGGAGGAGGAGGAGGTGGAGGAGAGTAGAAGTGGAGGTGGAGGAGAGTAGAAGTGGAGGCGGCGATGGATTTAGGAGGACGTGGATGAGATCAATAAGTGAAAAGAGAAATAAGAAAGCCAAACAAAGAAAAACAAGAATAGGAAACAAACAAAAAAAAAGTAGAAAGAATGAAAAAGAAAGAAAGAAAGAAAGAAAGAAAAAAAAAAACACACACACACAAGAGGACAGGAAAAAACAAAAGGAGAATCAGCAAATGATCCACATGTGGTTTATGCGACGGCCGTTATCTCCGTAAACAACCAATCGCCGACGCGGAGATGGACAGACACGGCAGAGGATAATAGGAACCCCAGACGTGGTCGCAAGACGTCGGGCCGGGATGGGAAGTGGCGAAGGAGTCACGTAAGGAGTCAACCAGGATGACAAAAGACAACGGGATAAAACGGTACTCTTAGGAGGAGCTTCTGGTATCTGGGGCGTGTCGACGAAGATGGGGAATGGTACTCTTGAAGAAAGAAAGAAAAGAATAATGGATGAACCGTATTCACATTGCGACAAATGTAGAAGAAACGTATGAATGAGAATGAATATCTTACCGTGCAAGGAGAATGTATCTGACACGGTTTCGATTGCATCTTCGTCTGAGACATATTTTCTGGCATCTTCGTCTGAGACATATTTTCTGACGAAGATGTAATTGAAAACGGCCAAATCCATCCCTTCTACTGCGACATCCATTCTCATTCAGAAACATCTCTGAGACGTGTATATGAAGATGGAGAATTGTCGATAACACACGAAATCAATGAAATGATAATAGAGATGTGACGAGAGCAAATGATGGTAAAGATGGGATTATATAAACGAATAAAAGAGAAAACAATGCCACACAAAGGGTGGGGGTCCCGCGTGGGAGAATGCAGTAATTTGTCATTAAATTCGCCTTTTCACATGCGAAAAAAAACAAAGCATTGTTCAAGCGGGAAATTATTTAACAATGCTCATGTTTCGCCATAATGGGGGGAGGGGAGAGGGGAAAGGAGGAGGATGTCAGTGTCTTCCACTAACATAATAGAAGAGGTAATAGCTGAAAAATAATAGTATCAGTCTTGAGTTATTGCATGGTATCTCTCTCGCCATTGTTTCCAGACCCCGATTGCATAAAGGTCGCACGTACGAACGCACGCGCGGACACATTCAAAGCACATGTATACTAGAAATATATTGAAATACGAGCATGTTGTTGTTGACCGAAATAGGGGGGTATATTGCATTAACATTAAACAAAAAGTTAACAGTATGAGGACTACCAATTAAGAACCTGATTGCTAGTTTAGGAGAGTAATTCATGTTAATATCGTGGATGTTACGTGCTGACCAAAGACATTAACGATCTTTTGATTTATTTCATTTTATTTATTTTCGTCTTTCTTGGTTTTGCTCCCTTTTTACTTTCTCCCTTGCTTGTTCTCCATCATTCCCATTTATCTGCTTTCCTTTCGTTAAGCGGATTTTCCCCCAAGTCCTTTTCTCTTTCACTTTATTCTTACTTTCCTTCCATGTGCTTGGTTCACTCTTTCCTTCCTCTTTCCCCACTCCCTAGATTCTACCCCCCCCCCCCTTTGTACCCTCTATTCTTGATTTTTTTAGTTACCGTTCACTATTTACCTTCTTGGTTTCATTACTTCCTTCCACTTAACCCCCCTTCTCCCCCCCACCACAAACCCGCCCTCCTTCCTTTTACCTTTTTACTTAATAATTCACATTTTTTTCCTCCTCTTCCCTTCAAGTTAGCTTCATTTCCTTCGTTCCCCCTCCCCACACGTACATACAACCCCTCCCCCCTCTCTAACGCCCCCTAGAATCCTCACCCCCTACCCTCATCCCTCTTTCCCCCCTCTCCCCTACCTTCCTCCCACTTCCCCCACCCCCTACCTTCCTCCCTCTTCCCCCCCTCCCCCCCAGCGAGATCCAGATGAGCGAAGGGCCGGTCACACGGAGCAGCAGCGCCTGACATCTGTCCCCTTTGGAAGACGGACGCGTACTGGCCTCAACCCGAATCTGACAGCCGAACAACTGACCGCCTTCCGTAACGGCTCGCTATTAAATACAAACAGATGGTAGATGGTAGACAGTAGATGGTGGATGGTAGGTGGTAGATAGTAGATGGTGGATGGTAGGTGGTAGATAGTAGAAGGTGATGGTAGGTGGTAGATAGATGGTAGGTTGTAGATGAGAGTAGATAGGCAATGGTGGATGAGGAGAGGCGTTAGGAGAGCGTGTGATAGTTGTGATTGTGATCACCGCTATAGTTATAATAATAAAGATAATGGTCATGATAGCAACAATAATAATAATAATAATAATAATAATAATAATAATAGTAATAATAATAATAATAATACTAACAATAATAATAATGATAATAATAATAATAATGATAATAATAATAAAATAATAATAATAACAGTATCATCATCATTAACAACAATAACTACAACACAATAAATAACTAACATCCGAATACCTCCCAAAACGGCAACACAATTCACAACCCAAACACTGTGACAATTACCACAGGCGCTACTCAAGTGAAACGAGAGATAATGGGAACAAGTGATAATGATGGGAGATAGAGAGCATGGCGATGACGGGGGCTGGGGAGGGGGAGGGGGGGGTGCGTAGGGATTGAAGGCCGAGTAGCGGGATGGTGATGGTGGTGAGGATGGTGATGGGGATGATGGTGGTGGTGGTGGTGGTGTTGATGGAGATGACTGATATTGATGGTGATGGTGATGATGGTGATGATTTGACGACGATGATGGAAATGATAACATATCGATGATGATGGTGGTGGGGATGGTGGTAGTGGTGGTGGTGATGATGAAAATGATGACTGATATCGATGATGATGGTGGTGATGATGATGATGACAGGGACAGGCTTCGAGTGACGACGCCGAGCTGTCCTGTGGCCTCGGGGTCTCTCTCTCTCTTTCCCTTCCTCATTATTTCTTTCTCATTCTCTCTTTCTCTTTCTTTTATTCCTTCTTTCTCATTCCCTCTTCTTGCTTTCCTTCTTTCTTTCTTTCTTTCTTCCTTCCTTCCTTCCTTCCTTTCTTTCTTTCTTTCTCTTTTCCCCCTCTCTCTTATTCCTTTTCGTCGTTATTCTTATTCGATTATTATTCCTTTCTTTTTTCAAATGAATCTCTTCTTTACATTCTTCATTTTCCCACAAGAAGAAGGAGCAGCAAAAACAGTGGATAATTTTGTCGCTGAAGAGGAAGGAAATGCCGGGTTAAGAATGGAGGGAAGAAGGAAGAGAGAGAGAGAGGGGAATGAAATGCCGGGTTAAGAATGGAGGAAGAAGAAGAAGAAGAAGAAGAAGAAGAAGAAGAAGAAGAAGAAGAAGAAGAAGGAGAGAGAGAGAGAGAGAGAGAGAGAGAGAGAGAGAGAGAGAAGAGAGAACGAGAGAAAGAGAGAACGAGAGAACGAGAGAACGAGAGAACGAGAGAACGAGAGAACGAGAGAACGAGAGAGAAAGCCAGCCAGCCAGACAGACAAACAGAGAGAAAGAAAACGAAAAAAAAGATAGAACAGTAACAACAATAGCAATGATGAGTGCGAAGGAGGCTGCAACGGGCATTGTGGGCGTCACCCCCCTCGTTTCAGGCCGCGGGTCCGGGATCAGACGTGTGTGTCGAGCGCCGAAGGAAGGAGGCGGCAGGCAGGTTTAACGCTCGCCGATGTGGTTAAGTGTGCGTAGTATGAGCAATACGTCTTTCTCTGACTTTGAAGCGGGTTCTTTCGCATCTCTAGACCGCAGTTTTTTTTGTTTTTTTTTATTGAAGTCGATGGCTTTGCTTGTTTTATCGTTGTTTTTTTGTTTTGTTTTTTGCTTTTTTGGGGCTGATCGTTTCGCCAACTGTCACACCAGATGGCTAATCACGGAGCCGTTATTGCAATGGAGTACTGTGTTTTGATGCAAATATCATGCTCCTCTTCAAGGGGACGCGGACTGTCGCATGTCAAGTGTGAACAGAGCTTCATAACATGAATGAAACAAACAAACAAACAAACAAACAAAAAAGCTATCAAGACTTTTTTTTTCGTGTACTTGCTTCCTGAGCGATCGCAACACCAACATTTATTATACTCAACCGACATTCTTAGTCATTAGTTCACTACCTTCTTCTTTATTTCTCTCTTCCCTCCTTTCTTCACCATTTTTTCACCCTTTTTCCGAATTTCTTACACTCCCACTCATTCCGTCATTCCTCCACACCTCTCCCATTTCTTCTTTTCCTTCCTTCCTTTCTGATCTTCTCCTCCCATTCTCCCCTTCCTGTGTTTCACCAAATCTCCTTTTACTCGGTCATTCTTCCACTTCTCTTTTATCCCTCCCTTTCCTCCTTCCTTCCCCCTTTCCTTCGTCAGCTGAGTGCATGAAGACCCGCTTAGACCTTGGCATTAGGAGTGCAGAATACACACTTCGCGGAGTCGCCAGAGAAGTGGTGAATTTTTCACTCCTTCCTCTTTCTTTAATGATTCCATTCGAATCCCTTTCGTCCCTTCCTTTCTTCCTTCCTTCCTTCCTTCCTTCCTCCCTCCCTCCCTCCTTCCTTCCTCCCTCCCTCCCCCCTTGCCTCCCTCCCTTCCTTCCCTCCCTCCCTCCCTCCCTCCCTCCTTCCTTCCTCCCTCGCCAGCTGAATGAAGAAGTGCCAGTGTACAAAAAGGGCGTAATGCGAAGAAACAGTTCAGTCACTACAGATGGTCATCGTGGATGGGTTATTAACGTATGGCAATAGGTTCGTAAGGTCGGGGAAAAGTGCTTCGGGAAATAAAATGCTGAAAATGAAATGTAGAATCTTAAAAACAAATAAATAAATAAATAAAATGCTAGACGGTTTTAAAGTCAAATGTAGAGGTTTTAAAATTTGGGGAAAATGTCAGCAAATTCTAAGATAGGGATTATGTGCTAAAAATGTCAAAGTTTGGTGGAGGAAAATATGTTAAAGGTAGGTAAGTAGGTCGAGGAATGACATTTAAAGTTGTTTTTTATCCTAAATATGTTTGGGGGAAAAACTAAAACATAATAATAATAATAATAATAATAATAATAATAATAATAACAATAATAATAATAACAATAATAACAACAACAGTTTTTAGATCCCCTTTTCCCCCCTTAAATCACGAAGAATTAAAGCACTTTGAAACCTAAATGAAATACGGAAAGGCAAATACGAACCAGGAGGTAATATCTGAACTCCTCTGTGACAAGAATCCAGTAAATCAATGTGACAAATCATGAAGAATTATCATGCAAGAATCGACCGTAAGTTCCTTGTGCCATGAAGGGAAGGTGTGCAACCTCGCGTCACGAAAGCAAAGGACGAGGAAAAGCAACAGACAAGCACATTTATCAGTCTTCTTTCGTTCTCCTCTTCCTTCTACGTGTCTTCTTTTCACAATGTCTCTTCCTCCCTCTGTCTCCCTTCCTGTCTCCCTCTCTCTCTCCTCCCCCTCTCTCTCTCTCTCTCTCTCTCTCTCTCTCTCTCTCTCTCTCTCTCTCTCTCTCTCTCTCTCTCTCTCTCTCTCTCTCTCTCTCTCTCTCTTTACCTTTTTTTCTTCTCCTCGTTTCTCCTCTATGTCGTCCGTTCGTCCTTCTTTATCCTCACTATCAACGTGCTTATTCTATTTCTTCTCTTTTTTCCCTTCCATTTTTCTTTCCTTTCTTTTCTCCTTTCTCAAGGTCTTTACCTCCTCTCTCCTCTCCTTTTTCTTTCCCCTTCTCCTTCATTCTCCCTCTTTTTCATTCCTATCACTCCCTCTCCTATCTTCTTTCTCTTCAGTTACTCCCCTCACCTCTCCTCTTTCTCATTTCCCCCTTACCTTCTCCCTCTCTTCCTTGCCCTCACCTCCTCTCCTCCCCTTTATTCTTTCCTCCTTACCCTCTTTCTCTCTCTCTCTCTCTCTCTCTCTCCTTCTTTCCCTCCCTTCATCACTTCCTATCCTCTCTGTCTCCTCTCTCTACTGATCTCTATCTCTCTCTATCTCGTCTCTCTCTCTCTCGTCTTCCATCCTTCTCTGATACTCTCTCGATCTCCATCTGGCCTCTCTCCTCCTCCATCTATATCACTCTCTCTCATCCTCTCCCTCTCTCTCTCCATCTCCCCTACTCTCTCCCCCTTGCTCTTCCTCTACTCCTACTCTTCCATCTTCCTCCTTCTCACCCTCTCTCTCTCTTCTACCACTCTTCTCCCTCATTCTCTTTCCTCTCTCTCTCTCTACTCTCTCTCTTCTTCTACTCTCTCTCTCTCAATGGGACGGATACTGGCTCTATCTTCTTCTCGATCTCTCGTGCTTACCTCGCTCCCTCTCTCTAATCACTACTCTCATCACTCTCGTCGCTCGCTTCTACTACCTCTCTTCCTTCTCTCACTCTCTCCTTCCATCTACTCTCGTTATCCTCTCCTCTTCTCTCTCTCTCTCTCTTCAATCTCTCTCTCTACTCTCTTTCGCCTCTTCTCTCAATCTCTCCATCTCTTCTCTCTCTCTTCCCTCTTCTCATACGACCTCTCTCCTTTTTCTTCTCCTCTTCCTCTTCTCTCTTCTCTTCTTTCTCTTTCTCTCGTTTCTCTCTCTCTCTTCTCTCTCATTCATTCTCTACTCTCTTCCTCCTATCTCACTCAATCTCTCCTTCTCTCTCTCTCTCTCCTTCTCTCTCTCCCCCTCCTTCTCTCTCTCTCTCTCCTTCTCTCTCTCTCTCTCCTTCTCTCCTTCTCTCCCTCTCTCCTTCTCTCCCCCTCTCCCTCTCTCCCTCTCCTTCTCTCCCCCTCTCCCTCTCTCTCTCCCACTTGTCCTCCAATTTTTTTTCGTTAAGAGGATAACGAAGCCGTCTTATTAGATTAAGCGTTCGTTTTACTGACCAAAGTTTATTCTTCGTTTGGCAACCGTCTCGGAGGCCTTTCTACACAAGGGGAAAGCGAAGGTCTGAGGGGAAGTGGGGAGGGGAGAGGAGAGGAAGGGGAGAGGAGAGGAAGGAGAGAAGGGAGAGGGGAGAGGGGAGGACGGAGAGGTGGGAGAAACGGGAGAGGGGAGACGGGAGAGGTCAGCGGGCACGCAAGTGGGGAGGGAGAGGGGATAGAGAGGAGGGGGAAATAGTCAGGAACGAGTGGAGGGAGAGGGGAAGGAAGAGGGGAGAAGAGCGAAGAGAAGAGAAGAGAAGAGAGAAAGAGAAAAGGAGAAGAGAGAGGGGAGAGGAGGGGGGGAGTGGGGATAGGAGAGGAGGGGAGGAGAAGAAAGTCGATCACCTTCACCTTGGCACTTTCGATCAATAAGTGCCTGACAGGTATATAGATCACAAGAGGTGTTGCTATCGCTCTCTACCATACACGCGATTTTCCTCTCGCTCTCCCTCGCCCCTTCTCGTAAACACCTTTTTCTATTTATTCCCGAAAATCATTGCACTTCAATTGCAGGAAGTTGCTCGATATCAACCAATCCAATTGTGGATCTGTCTCTCTTTAGCAAGACGTCTGCGAAACATACAAACATGCTTATTCTACGGCCTACAAATTCTCTAAAATAAATACACATATATATACACACAGACATGTATATACAGACAGATAATCATATATAATATTCACTCTACACATATATATGCGTCATTACATAAGGCGGGTAGTAAATATATGCTTACAATTATAAACAGCAGATACCCATTTGTAAAACACAAACACACACACACACACACACACAGTCACATACACACACACACACACAGGCAAAAGCAAATAGGATTCACGGTCACCACAAGGTTTCTCTTATGCCTGGACGATTTAGTAAATGTATGATGTGATATGCATCTCTTCCGCTCTGGGAAGAAAGAAAAAAAGAAAAAAAACAAGAGGAAACCCTACTTGTGTTTCTTACGTGTTTATTCCTGGTTGGTCGATCGGTTTCTTAGCGATAATTTTAGCGATATTTTGTTGGTCGATCGGTTTCTTAGCGATATTTTGTTGGTCGATCGGTTTCTTAGCGATAATTTTAGCGATATTTTGTTGGTCGATCGGTTTCTTAGCGATATTTTGTTGGTCGATCGGTTTCTTAGCGATAATTTTAGCGATATTTTCTTGGTCGATCGGTTTCTTAGCGATATTT
>NC_051421.1:15645444-15657944 GCF_015228065.2 Penaeus monodon | reverse complement strand
TCAATATTTTGCATGACTGTCGTCCCGTCCTGGCTGTAAGAACCGATTCCTAAGTATAAACTAGCAGATACATACTGAGACTCGATCGTCGCAGAATCCCAAATCCTACATAAACAAGCACAAGAATAAAATAAAAAATAAACAAGAATCAAGCACACAACAAGCAGAGAAAATCCTCCAAATAATCAAGTATACATAAATGACAAAATAAAAATCAAACTTATGACAATGAGAGGGGGGAAATAAACCGGCTTTCGTGTCGCTCAGCACTCAAAACCTGTCACTTGCTGGACCTGATTTTTTTCCCCGGGAGTCTAACAACACCTGCCGAACACGTGTTTTAACCAGACAACCTGTACAGTATCCAGGTCAGAGAGGTTGGCTGGCAGCTGACCTACACTCGGCGCTCGCCCACCGCCCTCGCTACCCGGCCCGAAAGACGGTCTCTGCCCACCCGCCCACCCGTTCAAACTCTCCCTACCCAGCCCCGAGGTGCCTTGCCCACCCGCCCACCCGCTGTTCCCTTAGCGTGGAGTGTAAGCGATCTCTTCTTCCTTTCTGCCTTTCTCTCTCTCTTTCTCCCTCGTGCCCTCTTGACAGTGCCGTGAAGAACAGACGCTGGCGAACAGTGAAAACCAGAGTCGCTTCTCAGCATCGGGTTCGGTGGGCAGTAAATCTCCTCCGTTTTAGCGCGTCTGGAATTCACTCGGGCATTTTCTCTTTATTGATTTTGCTTTTTTTTTGTTTCTACTTCTTTTCTTTTTTCTTATTCTATTTTTCTTTTCTTTTCCTTTTTATTTTCTTCTTTTTAGTTTTCCTTCTCCTCTTTCTTCAGTTCCCCCTCTTTCTCCTCCTTCTTTTACTACTTCTCCCCCCGTCTTCCGTTTCTCCTTCCTCTCCTGCCCCGCCTTATTTCCCACCGCACCTCCTTCCTCTTTTATTGCTTTTCCTTTTTTTCTTTTACTACATCTCCCCTTCCTCTTATCCTTCTCTCACTCTCCCCTGTCTTCCCTTTCTCCTTTAACACCCTCCTCTCTTTCTCCTTCCTCTCCTCTCTTTAATGTCCAGCCGCACCTCCTAAAACATAGGCCATTCCCCACCCGCTTCTAGACCGACAGAGAGCCACCTGCTCGGCCCAGGTGCCACGCCTCCTATTTCGCCCGCCCACGGAAATCCACCCAACTTCTATGACACTCCAAGCCCTCACCTTCGCTCATGCTATACTCACCCTACTGTCGACGCATCGGGAGAGGACGAGAGCGGGTTTTGGTGAATATATAGAGTTAATGCTGCGGGTTTTGGTGAATATTTTGAGTCAGTACTGCGGGTTTTGGTGACTACTTAGCGTCAAGGCTGCGGGTTTTGGTGAATATTTGGAAGTCAATACTGCGGGTTTTGGTGAATACTTGGGTTTTAGTGAAAACTTAGGCAATACTGCAGGTTTTGTTGAATACCGAGTCAATATTGCAGATTTTTGGTGAGTACTCAGCGCCAATACTGCGGGTTTTGGTGAACAATACTAAGTCATTTTATTTCCCGTTTTCTATACAAATTCTTTTTTCGTTTTTAGTTTTTGTTTATTTGGGGAGGGGAAGGGAGAGGGGGGGGTTGTTTGAGACTATAATCAGGCTCTCTTTCCCGAACCTTTTTGAATAGCCCTGTCATTAACTCCATTTTGCAATTAATTGGATTTTTCAATTATCCAGACCCTCCCACGGCCCATAATAATTGCCTTAAACTGAGTGGATAATTATGCAACTAACCGCAATCACCCAAAACTAGACGCCTGTTACGCACGAAAAGAGATCCTTTTAACTATGGGTAATTATTTGAATTGGCATTTGAAAGCAAACCGGAAGAATTTTTTTTTAATGTTTATAAATATGTGGAGTGGCATAGATGCTGACATAGACACTCACTCGCTAAGACACACATACTCTCTCTCTCTCTCTCTCTCTCTCTCTCTCTCTCTCTCTCTCTCTCTCTCTCTCTCTCTCTCTCTCGTCTCTCTCTCTCTCTCTCCTCCCTCTCTCCTTCCCTTCTCCTTCCCTCTCTCCTTCCTCTCTCCTTCCTCTCTCCTTCCTCTCTCCTTCCTCCTCTTCCTCCCTCCTTCCTCCTCTTCTCTCTTCTTCTCCCCTCCTCCTCCTCCTCGCTCCTTCTCTCGCTCCTTCTCTTCCTCCTTCTCCCTCCCCTCCCTCCCTCCCTCTCTTCCTTCTCTCCTCTCTCCCTCCCCCCTCCCCTCCTCCTCCTCACCACCCTGGATCCTTACCTCTCCTCTATCCCCTCGGCTTCTTCCATCCCAACACCCAACAACTCGACCCCGACGACCCAACAACCCGACCACCTGACGACCCAACAACCCGACCACCCGACAACCCGACCACCCGACGACCCAATCACCCGACGACCCAATCACCCGACAACCCAACAACCCGACCACCCGACGACCCGACAACCCGACGACCCAATCACCCGACACCCCGACCGAATCGCCCGTTGATGTCAAAGGCCCGCGCGAGTCGGAAGATAATAAGTCTTCTTCAGTTATTTCCTCTCAACCCCACAGGCTATGGTAATCAGTTTACCGTTACGCTGTACTAACCAGTCATCGCCATTTTCGTTCATTACGCTGGGAGACTGAAGGGCGGGGAGGAGGGGGGGGGGAGATAGGGGAAGACAGAGATGAAGGTAGGGGGGGGGTGGGGGAAGGAGAGATGGAGGGGAAGGAGGGGAGGAGGGAGGGGGGGAGGGAGAGGGAGAGAAGGGGAGTGCGGGGAAGGAAAAGAAGGGGGAAAAGGAAAGAGAGAGAAAGAGAAGAGAGAGGGGAAGGAATAAAAGGGAAGGGATGAAGATAGAGATGAGGAAGGGGGCAAGGGGAGAAGGGGGAGGGAGAGAGGGTGGGGGGGAGGAGGAAGAGAGAGAAAGAGCAGGGGGAAGAAAGATGGGGGGAAAGGAAAGGGGGAGAGGGAAAAGGAGAGAAGACAGAGGGGGGGGGGGGACCCAAACATTTTATTCTGTGCTGTTGTTTTATTTTATTTTATTTTAATTTTCTATTATTCCGTTTTTTAGTCTTCTTCCTTTTCTCATTCTTTATTTTGTGTGACATTTTCGCGTTATTCTGAATATTGTATATCTCTATCCTGTGCTGTAAATATACTATAAAATACTTTTTTATTGTTAATCTCTCACTCGCACTCATTCAACCTCCACCATTCTCTCACTCCTCACTCACATTATCACTACCACTCAATCACTAAATCATTCAACCCCCCCCCCAACCACAGATACAAAAACCACGCGCATCACCCAACACAAAACCAACCACACACCAACACCAACACACACCACACACACACACACCACACACACACACACACCACCAGACACTCTCTCACTCACTCATCCATTTACTCACTCACTCACTCTCACTTCATCGCCTCAGCCCGAGTTAATCTTTCTGAGAAGAAAAAAGGGGCGTGCTGAGACAAGAACACGCCCACCGTTCGCTTTTTACTCTGTGTGTGTAGAAATACGAGAAGAAAGTGTAGATTTTATCTGTCTGTCTGTCTGTCATGTCCACTTCCCCTCTCTCTCTCCCCTCTCCTCTCTGTCTGTCTCAGTCTGTCTGTCTGTCTGTCTGTCTTGTCTTTGTCTGTCTGTCTTCTCTCTCTCTCCTCCCTCTCTCTCTCCTCTTCCTCCCTCTCTTTTTTACCCTCTCTCTCTTCTCTTTCCTCTCTCTCTCTCTCTCCCTCTCTCGCTCTCCCTCCCTCTCTCTCCTCCCTCCCTCTCTCTCCCTCCCCCTCTTCTCCTCCCCTCTCTCTCTCCCTCCATCTCTCTTTTCCCTCCTCTCTTCCCCTCCTCCCTCTCTCTTCTCTCTCCCCTCTCCTCTCTCCTCCCTCTCTCTCTCTCCCTCCCTCTCTCTCCTCCCTCCTCTCTCTCTCCCCTCCCTCCCTCTCTCTCTCTCCCTCCCTCTCTCTCTCTCCCCCTCCTCTTCTCCCCCCCCCCTCTCTCCCTCCCTCCCTCCTCTCTTCTCTCCCCTCCCTTCCTCTCCCTCCTTCTCTCCCTCCTCCTCTCTCTCCTCCTCTCTCTCTCTCCCTCCCTCTCTCTCTCCCTCCCTCTCTCTCTCTCCCTCCCCCTCTCTCTCTCCCTCCCTCTCTCTCTTCCCCCCCTCCCTCCTCCCTTCTCCTTCCTCTCCCTCCCCCCCTTTCCCTTCTCTCTCGGTCTCCCTCCCCTCCCTCTCTCTCTCCCTCCCCCCCTCTCTCTCTCTTCCCTTCCCCTCTCTTCTCTCCCACCCTCTCTCTCCCCCCTCCCTCTCTCCTCCCCCTTCTCCCCCTTCCCTCCCTCCTCTTTCCTCTCTCCTTCCCCTCCCTCCTCTCTCTCCCTCTCCCTCTCCCTCTTTCCTTCTCTCTGTCTCTGTTTCTCTCTCTGTCTCTATCTCTCTCCCTCTCCCTCCCCTTCCTTCTCTTTCCCTTTTTTCCGCTTTTCCCTCTTCTCTCACCCCCGACAGGTCCTCTCGGGCCTTCTTCCCCCTCACCCATCCCCCCTCCCCCTCCCCCCTTCCCTCTTTCCCAAAAGTCCCCTTCTCTTCTTTCTTGCTTCCCTCCTCTTCCTTTTCCCTTCCCCTCTTTCTTTTTCTTTCTTTCTCTTTTTCGTGTTACTTTTTTCCCTCTTTTTTTTTCTGGTCGTTTTCCCTCTTTCCTCCTCTCTCTCCTTCCTCCCCCCTTCCCTCTTCCCTCTCCTCATCTCTCCTCCCCTCTCTCCTCCCCCCCTCTCTCCAGTCTCTCCTCTCCCCTCTCCTCTCGTCTCTCCTCTCCCCCCTCTCTCATTCTCCCCTCTTCCCCTCTCTCTCTTATCTCTCCCTTCCCCCCCCTTCTCTCTTCTCTCTTTCCTCTCCCCCTCAACTTCCCTCCCACCCTTCCATCCAAAAGCAAATAAAATAAATTTTTTTTCTGTTTGCTTCCTTTCCTTCTATCCCGCTTCTCCCTTTTTTTTTCTCTCTTTTCTCTCTCTCTTCTCTCTCTTTTTTCTCTCTTTTCTCTCTATTTTCTCTCTCTTCGCTCGTTCTGTTCTTCGTTCTCGTTCTCCCTCTCCCTCTCTCTTTTTCAACTCGGGCACTCGATGACCCTGGTACCCTGGGGCTTGCGAACACTATTTTTTGCGGTGATACAATCCATGCAAAAAAACAAACTGCTAACTAAAACTATAATTACATTGCGATTGTGTCAAGTGAGAGTTGAAGTGGTCTGCGTGGTACAAATGATGTTAAAGAAGCAGTCAGGTAGGTCGCAGTATTAATATGAAATTCGCATTAGTAAAAAAAAATAAATAAATAAAAGTAATCTAAAAAATTTAAATTACTTGCATTGCTAATAAGTATTAATACGTATCATAACGGCATTTCAGGAAGGTACGTCAATCCGCTATTAAGATCTAATTATTGTTAAGAGATACACCCAGACTATTATAAAAACCGCATTATGAAAGACCAACTGCAGTAAAAATAACCAGGATTATTACCATCATAAAGACCGTGTTATGAAAGTTGTAAAAGAAACCACAGAAAATAACCTTAAAAAATATTATCATAAATATTATGAAAGACCCAAATTCCCACAAATAAATAAATAATCTCATGAATCCGTGTTATTTAAGACCAAAATACAATTTAAAAATGTAAAAAAAAAAATACCATTTCGAAAATCCTTATCATGAAAGACCAACCTACCCTAAAAAAAAAAAAAAAAATCACGTACATCATATTACTAAAAACTATATACATTACCATAAAAAAATAATGATAAGAAATAATAATAAAAAATTAAATAACAATAAATAACAATAACAAAAAAATAATAATTAAAAAAAGAATAATAATAATAGATAAAAAATAAAAAACAATAAATAAAATAATAAAAAATCATTAAAAAAATTATAATAATAAAAAAACAACAAAACACAATGAATAAAAAAAAAAATAAAAAAATAAGAATAAAAATAAAATACTAAATAACAACAACAACAACAAAAAATAAAATAGAAAACAAAAAATAACAACGTAATAACAATATCCATAAAGACCGCGTTATAAAGATGCATTTCCCGCGAATCGAACCCTTTCATTGCGGCTAAAACGCGGACGGCGGGAAAAGGCGGGACGTTCAGGCCTCGCCGTCGCTGGTTTCGGTAACTTATACCAACAGCTGGAAAAAGTTACTGGATATTCATTCATCTTGACTCGTTCGTATATTAAGGAAGATCAAGCTTTTCAATTTATTATTTTTTATTACATTATTATTTTTTGTTTATTGATTTTTATTGTGTGTGTGATTTTGTTGTTGGGATACGAGTGTATCGTATGTGCGTTTTTTTTTTTTTTTTTTTTTTTTTTTTTTTTTTTTTTTTTTTTTTTTTTTTTTTTTTTTTCTTATCTACAACATCACTGACTGAGTGCTGGATAGTCATTCATCCTGACTCGTTCTTACTTTTATTTCTATTTTCTTTTCCTACTGATTTGTGTTTATGTGTGCTTCCCTGCTGCTGGGATACGAGCGTAAGTGCATTTTTGTATATTTACTTGGTAAAGTCACTGAATACCCTTTCACCCTGACCCAATTTTACACTAAGGGAGATCAAGCTATTCTATTCCATTTTATCTCGTCTTTTTTGTTTTTTGCTTTTAATTTTTGTGATTTTCTGGGTTTTATTCTATTGGGATACGAGCGTATGCGCGTTAGCTCTCGAGATAAACTTTCGTATGTAATATGAAGAGTACGCTAAAAGTTTCGCAAATGAATGAGTCTATCAGTTGTGAAATCTGGTATGACTGAACAGAACTACGAAGTTGTTGACATAAACCAGATGAATGAGTAAGTAGATAAACAAGCGCGTGGATCAGAGAGACCGAGACCCGAGTATCACAATCGCCGACTAATAAAAAGCTAAGTCTGTGTCTTTCCTTTCTTCTTTTTCTAACAAGCTGTATCAATATCCGGACTTTGGCCAAAAAGGGAAGCTTCGGTTCCTAAAAATAGCGTAGCTATCATTACATCTAGCGATTTCAGTTACCCAACGAGAAAATCCGATACGTACGTAACCTCACGATGCCTGGCGGGTCTTATTCTCATTCTCACTCTCTCTCTCTCTCTCTCTCTCTCTCTCTCTCTCTCTCTCTCTCTCTCTCTCTCTCTCTCTCTCTCTCTCTCTCTCTCTCTCTCTCTCTCTCTCTTCCATGCGCCCAAACCCGAGAAGCGTCTACGCAGGAAAGTCATTTAATGTATTTCCGTATCACAAAGCACTTCCTCCATCTTCCCTCCCTTCTTCCCCTCCCTCTGAACCTCCTAACAACCACCCCCTCTTCTCCATCTCCATCTTTCCTTTCTTTCTTCTCCCTTCCCTCCCTCCCCCTCCCTCCCTTCCCCCGCTCCCCTCCCCTCCCTCCCGTCTCACGACCTCTCACCCCCTCGTGACACTTCTAGTATATCTGATTACGCTGTTGACGTATTCCGCTGTCAACGCCAAAAAAAAAAAAAAAAATTACAAAAGAAAACGAGGAACACCGACCGCAACGGAGACACCACGTCACCGATCGCGTCCCGACCGATCACACCCGATACCCGACGCCTCCAACTCGGGTCAGGCGGCTGCGAGAGACCTCCTCCTCATCCCTTGCTCATTTCCGCTTCGAGAAGGAGAGTCGTTCTTGTCTTTGGATTTGTTTCTTTCTTTATTTATTTTCGGAACACGTCCTTTTATATATATATATATATATATATATATATATATATATATATATATATATATATATATATATATATATATATATATATTTTTTTTTTTTTTTTTTTTTTTTTTTTTTTTTATGTCCTCATTTTGCTTTTGTCTGTTGAACGCATTGTCTATTTATTTCTCTATCTAATTATAAGCAATCGGTGTAGAAGGTTCATTGGAGCATATTCTGAATTTTGCCCAGAGAATCGTGTAAATTATCACATATAGCATTAAAAAACAACATACGTACACTGCCCCTGCATACATACACATACGGTATGCATATGGATGTACACACATAAAAAACAACAACATACGAACATATGTTTACAAATACACTCGTACATAAGCCTACATAAACACACCATTAACCCGAGCGAGGCAAGGCTACTCACACGTCTTCCTGCCGGTGTGGGCGAAGTGCACGGTGAACTCCTCGTCCTCGGTGCTCTCGCACTCCTCGCCGTCGAACATCTCGTCCTCGGGCGGCGGCGGCGGCTCCTTCTTCTTCTTCATCACGCTCAGGAGGTCCACGTCGCTGTCGAAGTCGGAGAGGTGGCCGAGCCCCGCCCGCGCCCGCTTCTCCACCTCCCTGATGGTGGAGGTGAGCGCGCACGTGTCCGGCGCGTCGAGCTCGCGCCGCCCTTGGCCCGCCCCTCGCCGCCGCCGCCGCCGCCGCGTCGTCCTCGTCGTCGGGGAGGGGGGCGAGGCACGAAGGGGCGGGGGGGTCGTCGTCGATGGTGGCGGGGGGCAGGGGCGACATGACCCTCTCCCCGGCAGGCTCGAGCGCGACCGACGCCATTACTGGAGGAGGAGAGACTTCGAGGAGGACACTGGGCGTCTGTTCGTTTCCCGGAGGATCAGCTGTTCCTGTGGGCGCGTCTCAGGGGACATCGTGCGCGCCCTCAGTCCTTCGTCTGCGTCTCGGCTCTGTCCTCACCACCATCAGCCTCATGATAGGCAATTCATGAACACGATAATATCCTCCTTTTCTCTCGATTAAAGACACATATTCCTCAAAACGATTTTATTTCTGCGAGTTTCGGAAATAAAACTGCAACATAAAAATAAAAAAAAGGAGTATAAAGCAGTGTCACTAAGCCACAGGCACAATGCAACGCACTATATCGAACACTTATCCAGTAAAAAAACACGACCTTAATATTTTTTTTCAACCGTCATTTTTTCCACGAACATATTTTCTTTTTTTATATTGGCTGTTCACTTGTTTCTTAAAAATAACTTACATCGCAATGATCAAGGTCACGGAAGAGACAGTAGTAGTAATACTATTAGTAATAATTATCGTGATGATGATAATACGACTGCCAATAATAAGTGCACTAAATTACTCTGGTAATAAAAACAGTAATGGCAATGATAACAATAATTATAATAATAATGATATTAGTAATTATAATAATAATAATAATAATAATAATAATAATAATAATAATATCAATAATAACATCAATAATTATCATTATTATTGATTTTATTATTACTATTATCATCATATTTACTATTATAATTATTATTATAATTATCATTATAATTATCATTATTATTATCATCATTATTATCATCATCACGATTATCATTATAATCATTCTTAATATTATTACTACTACTGTTATTATTGTTAATACTAATACCACTATTATCAATATCATTATTGCCATTATTATCATTACAATCATCTTTATCATCATTATCATTATTACCTTCATTATTATTATCACTACCATTATCCTTATCATTATCATTCTGATCATAACCATCGCTGTTATCATTATTATCATCATCACTACAATAATGATAATAAAGAATGACAAAATATAACAACAACAATAATAACAGCAACAACTACAACAACATTAATAACTAGAACTAGGGAACAAACAAACAAACGAAGAACGGAGATAACAACAAAGATAACAAATATAACAACAGAAGCAAATGAATAAATAATTTAATGAAGGGTACTCAAGAATTACGACAGCCGTAAAAGCTAAGAACACAGGCTGACTGGACGCCATCAAGAACTCGCCTCAACACAGGCTGGACTGATACAGGGGTGGGGGGAGAGGGGAGAGGGGAGAGGGGAAGAGGGGAGAGGGAAAGAGGAGAGGATGGTGGAGGAAAGGGGAGAGGGGAGAGAGGGTGGGGAGAGGGGGCGGTAGAGGAGAGGATGGTGGGGGAAAGGGGAGAGGGAAGAGGAGTGGGGGGAGAGGGGAGAGGGGGAGTGGGGGGCATAGGAGAGGATGGTGGGGGAAAGGGTGGAGGGGGTAGAGGAGAGGATGTGGGGGATAGGGGGGAGGGGGAGAGTGGCGGAGAGGAGATAAGGAAAGCGGGTTATGCAAAAGGGTGAAGGAGAGAGAGAGGAGAGGAAGTGGGGGAGAAGAGGGGGAAAGGAGAGAGAGCAGAGGAAATGGGGGGAGAGGAGGAGTGGAGACAAGAGGAGAGGAGATGGGGAGAAGAGAAGAGAGAGGAGAGGAAATGGGGGAAAGGCGATGGGGGAAGAGGGGGAGAGGAGAGAGAGGGGAGGGGCGGAGGAGAGGGATGAGAGGAGAGGAAATGGGGAGAGGAATGTGAGGGTACAAGGGGGGGGGGGGAGGAGAGGTGAGAAGAGGATGAAGGGGTGAGGGGTATGGGTGGGAGGGATAGTAAGGGTTATCAAAGGGGGTAAGGAAGGAAAGGAGGCGAATGGGGGGAAAGGAAAGTAGGGGAGAGCGGAGAAGAGGAGCAAGAGGAGAGGAGAAAGGGAGAGGAGAGGGAGGGGGGAGAGAAGGGGAGAGAGAGAGAGAGGAGAGGAGGGGAGAGAGAGGGGGGGGGGGGGAGGAGAGAAGAGAAGAACAGTTAGATGGGGGAGGGGGAGAGGGAGAGGGGAAGATAGTGGGAGGTGTAAAAAGGAGAAGGAAAGAATGAAAAAAAGGAGATGAGAGGGGAGGAGTAGGGTGGTAGAGGATTGTGGGAGAAGTAAGTGAGGGAATGAAAGAGAGCAAACGAGGGAGAAGAGGGAGAGAGGGAGAGGAAGAGGGAGGGAGGGAGGGAGGGAGACAGACAGACAGACAGACAGACAGACAGACACATACACACACACACACACACACACACACACACACACACACACACACACACACACACACACACACACACACACACACACACAAAACACACACACACACACACACACACACACAACACACACACACACACACCACACACACACACACACACAGAGAGAGAGAGAGAGAGAGAGAGAGAGAGAGAGAGAGAGAGAGAGAGAGAGAGAGAGAAGAGAGACAGAGAGAGAGAGAGAAGGGGGGGAGAAGAGTGAGAAGGGGAGGAAAAGGGAGAGAGAGGGAGAAAGAGAGGGGGAGAGAAGGAGAGAGAAGGGGGAGATGGGGAGAGATGGAGATGGGAGAAAGGAGAGAGAGGGAGAGATGGAGATGGGAGAAAGGAGAGAGAGGGAGAGGGGGGGCGAGGGTGAGGGGATCTCGATGAACAGGTTCGAGAACGACACAACGGCAACTTCAAGCAAGGAGGACCATCTGGAAAGAGAGAGAAAAAATCTTTTAGAAACATGGCGATTCATGATAATAGTGATTACGATAAAGAGAGCTAAAACGACAATAACAACGATAATAATAATAATAATAATAATAATAATAATAATAATAATAATATGATGATGATGATGATGATGATGATGATGATAATAATAGTAATAATAGTAATAATAACAATAACAATAATAATAATAATAATGACAATGATAATGATAATAATAATAATATTAAGAATAGTAATAATAACTATTATATAGTAATAATCATTATCATTATCATTATGATGATGATGATGATGATTATTATCATCATCATCACCATTATTATTATGGTCTGTATATGTACATATACAGACATGCGGTATGTTGGTCGGTCTGTATTGAACGAATACATATTTCTGATCGAGCATCTTCGCGACGAGTTATAGCATCAACGCGCCCAGTTATTCATGCAAGGGCGCAGTGCAACGGCCGCGCGTGATTAGCGATGCAGATAAGGCACTCCTGTTAATTGCCTGTTCTTTGAGGTCGTGCACCTGGCTTGAACACCCCCCCCCCCCTCTTCTTTTCCCTTCCCTCTTCTCTTCTTTTCCTTTCTTTCCTCTCTGGCTCCTCTATCCTTCAAATCTTTCCGTCTCCCTTCCCTTTCTCTTTCGCCTCCTCTCCACTTTCCTTTCGTCTTCCTACTCCTTCCTTTCTGTGTCCTCTCCCCTTCCTTTCCGTCTCCTTTTCCTTTCCTCTCCGTCTCCTCTTCCTCTCCCTCTCCCCTTTTCTTCCTTCTCCTGTCCTTGCCTTTGCAATCTTCATAATTCACTTCTTCATTATCGTCTGTCTTAGGTCTTTTCTTTCTTCTTTTCGTCTTTTTTTTCCCTTTTCCGTACCCTCCACCTCCCTGCCATTTTTTCTCCAATCCCTTTTCCTTCTCCATTACTTTTCCTCCTTCCACTTGTCCTCCTCCTCTTCCTTCCCCTCCCCCCTCCCTGTTTACTAACCCCCCCCCCCCCTTTCCTCCACATTCTCGTCTCCTCAACCACCTCCTCCTCCCCCTTTCACTCTCCATCTTCCCCTTCCTCTTCTCGTCTCCCCTTCTTCCTCTTACTCGCCTCCCTCTCCCTTCCTCTTTCTCTCTTCCCTCCCCTTTACCCCATTTTTTCTCGCTTGT
>NC_051421.1:15630572-15635572 GCF_015228065.2 Penaeus monodon | reverse complement strand
GAGAGAAAGAGAGAAAGAGAAAGAGAAAGAGAAAGAGAAAGAGAAAGAGAAAGAGAAAGAGAAAGAGAAAGAGAAAGAGAGAGTGAAATAATAATAATAATAATAATAATAATAATAATAATAATAATAATAATAATAATAATAATAATAATAATAACAATAATAATAATAATAATAATAATAACAATGATAATAATGATAAATACCAGCCGGCACAAGAACCATCATTTAATCTGCACTATTTAACCTGTCGTTCATCAGCTCTGTCCCGCCGCCGATCACAAAGACCGCTTAAACGGCCACGCCACTTTGTTATATGTTATCTCGACTCATCTACGGGACATTTCCTTTTCAACGACCGTTGTTCATTACGGAAGTGAGGACACGCATGCACGCACACACGCAGAAGGACATACACTATACACTACACACTACACACTACACACACACACACACACACACACACACACACACACACACACACACACACACACACACACACACACACACACACACACACACACACACACACACACACACACACCTAAAGCCGCTTTCATACCAAGCGAGATTACAAATAGGCCTACGTATCATGCTCATAAACCTAAAAACGAAGATACATTAAGATACATAAACTAACAACGCATTTACATATAATACGCATAAGTACACGCACTTACTACTAGTAACACTGTTAATGAGTGGGTATTTACATATGCATGAACGTACCCACATACCGCCATTGGCCTAGACTGGGGAGAGTGGCACTTGGAGATTTGTAGGCCACTTCTGCATGTAGATGGCCCACTCTCTCATCTTTCTTGGCCAATAACATGGACCAGTGGAAGAGGAACAGGCCATGTAAATGACTATTTTATATATCAATTTATCTATTTTATCTATCAATTTATATATTTTATCTATCAATCTATCTATTTTATCTATCAATTCATCTATTCTATCTATCAATCTATTTATCTATATATTTATTATATATATCTTAAAAGAGAATGTTTGGGATGTACGTGTAAATAATCATGGCAAGAAAATCCACTCTAAGCCTTTTATACTAAAACGAGCAAATAAAAAAAAAAGATACATAAAAAAAAGAAAGAAAGAAAGAAAAAAAATATATATATATGTATATACATATATATATATATATATATATATATATATATATATATATATATATATATATATATATATATATATATATACAAATGGCAAACGAACACACAAATCAAAACAAACATTCGTCCATTCGAAAAAAGAAAAAGAAAGAAACAAAAAATTCGTGACTTCGCCGACGACTTAACTCATCAAAGTGATCCATCTGACAGCTCTCCCCTCCCCCTTCCCCCCCCTAATTAGCCCTTTAATTACAGCTCCCGGCAAATCCTCTGATGTACACATGGCTTAGTGGAGCATGACAGATCACACTGTCATTTGTCATTGAATATTCCCTTTATTATGCTGATTCACCGAAGAAATTAAACACTTGAACGAAACTGTATAAAAAAAACTAATACTAGGTTATTATCACTTATCATGATAGCTAATCGTTGCAACCATTATTTCCACTACTGTTATCATTATCGTCATCGCAATTATTATTTCTATTATCATTTCCATCTTTATTATCGTTGTTATTACCGTACTTATCATTTGTATTATCATAATTCTTGCCGTAGCTATTATTTTTCCTGTTATCCGGATTTTCACCATCGTTATTACTCTTCGTAACAGCAGCAGTACAATACAGGTAATAGTGGGAACAGTAGTAGTAGTAGTAGTAGTTGTAGTAGTATTGTTAATATCAGCAGCAGCAGTAATATTATTATAAGTAGAAGTTAGAAGTAGTAGTAGTAGTAATAGAAATCGTAGTAGTAGTAGTTAGCAGCAGCAGCAGTAGTAATAGTACTAGTAGGAGTAATAACAGTAACACTGCTGGTAGAAGCAGTGATAATAGCAGAAACTGCTCAAGTGCCTCCTCTGCGGTTACGCAATGAACTGCAAAAAAAAGAGGCTTTGTCTGTATTGGCCATGAAGAAGTACAAGATGTAACAGTTAAAACACTACAAGTGATCTGTCGTAACGTTTTAGTGAAGCCCTAACCTTGCTTTACTGTGATGCACAAGACTGAACAAACCAAACTGTTAATTTGCCATTAAAACAAGAGTCGACTAACTGCCCGATTTCCGAATCTTTAAACCTATGGCTCTCTGTCAACGACTATCAGCATAATCAGCAACTTGTAAGTGAAATGGAGTGAAATGGCGATGTAAAAATAATAAAGACATATCCAGTAAGTATCCAAAACTGAGACCATTGCACTCACCGTATGACTCTCCCTCTCTCTCCCTCTCGCTCTCTCTCTCTTTCTATTTGTCTTTCTCTCTCTGTTTATCTATTTCTCTCTCTCTCCTCCCTCCCTCTCCCTCCCTCCCCCCCTCTCTCTCTCCCTCCCATCCTCCCTCTCTCCCCCTCTCCCTCTCCCTCCCTCCTTCTCACTCCCCCTCTCCCTCTCCCTCCCTCCTCACTCCCCCTCCCCTCCCTCTCACTCCCCTTCTCCCTCTCCCTCCTTTCCTTCCCCTCCCCCTCTCTCCCTCTCCACATCTGATTCCGAACAAGCAGGCACACAGTAGCTGAAGGAACGCGGCTGGACGTAACGATCGAGTATAACCACGTGGTATAATGGCGTATGCGTGTTCTAGGTTAAAGGAGCAAGTGGTCGCGTAAGCATGGCTATCGAGAGAGGATTGGAGGCCATGTGACTCCAGTAGTTGAGTATATGCTTGAGGCGGTGATGGTAATATCAAGAACAAAGGCAACAGCAGCAGTAGTAGTAGTAGTGGTGGTGGTGGTGGTGGTAGTAGTAGTAGTAGTAGTAGTTGTTGTAGCAGCAGTAGTAGTAGTGGTGGTTGTAGTAGTAGTAGTAGTAGTGGTAGTAGCAGTAATGACAGTATTAGTAACAGTAGCGTAAGTAGTATTTTTTCTGGCAAGATAAAATAAACAGCATTAAGCAAACTGATGATGGTGGTGGTGGTGGTGGTGATGGTGGTGGTGGTGGTGGTGGTGGTGGTGGTGGTGGTGTGGTGGTGGTGAGTGGTGGTGGGTTGTGGTGGTGGTGGTGGTGGGTGGTGGGATGGTGGTGGTGGTGGTGGTGGTGGTGGTGGTGGTGGTGGTGGTGGTGGTGGTGGTGGTGGTGGGTGGTGGTGGTGGTGGTGATGATGATGATGATGATGATGATGATGAAGATGAAGATGAAGATGAAGATGACAAATCTACAGGAGCATATAAATACACATTATATACTATGCAAAGATATGAATTTAATGAGAAGTTAGCACACTTCTTCTCTGTGCATGTTCTCTTAGTAGAACAAATTCTCACCTTCGTCTGTACACAAAAGTAATACAGATTGGTAGGCTTTTTTCATATGCGCAAGGGAACCAAATTTAGAACTGGGAAACGAATAACAAAATAAAAAGAAAAAGACAAAGTTGAAAAGCGTGTCACTTGAGTACGCTATCGAGGTTAAGCTGTCAACACTTGGGAGTATTTGAAAACCCGAAAGCATTTTCAGGTCGTTAACACCTTAGCATCGAGAGCAGCGTCAAGATTCTGCAGAGGTGACTAATGAAAACCTAATTTGTATAACGGATGAGTGGCTGGCATGAATATGATAAAAAAAACACTGGCATTATGCAGGTAACATGTCCCATTACAGCAACAATGAAGTCGTTATATCAGACACTAAATACGCACGCGCACGCGCACACGCACACGCACACACACACACACACACACACACACACACACACACACACACACACACACACACACACACACACACACACACACACGCGCGCGCGCACGCGCACGCGCACGCGGACACACACACACACACACACACACACACACACACACACACACACACACACACACACGCGCACGCGCACGCGCACGCGGACACACACACACACACACACACACACACCACACACACACACACACACACAATTTACTCATATGCATTTATCTATTCATAATACATAAACACGAGCGCATGTGTGTGTGTGTGTGTGTGTGTGTGTGTGTGTGTGTGTGTGTGTGTGTGTGTGTGTTCATTCATCCGGTCGCCTCTTCTCGACAGGCCACTTATGACCGTGATGAAAAAAGGTCGCCGTTCCCCTGAGCAGGCGACCTCCCTTGCACATGCATTCCGCGTTGAAAGTCGCATGTTGAATAGCAATAAGGCATGAGCCAATAATCCCCGGCATATTTTTCTTCTCCATCTTTCCTTCCTCATCACCTTCCTCTCTCATTTTCCTTCTTATTCTCTTCTTTTTTACTGTCTCTTTATCTCTATTTTCCTTCCATTGTTTTTCTCTTTTTTCTTCCATCCTCCTCCTCTCGCCTCTTCCTTTTCCTTCTCTCTTATTTCCTTCTCTCTCTAGATCTCTCTTGTTCTTCCATCTATTTTTTCTCCTTCCATCCTCCTCTTCTCTCTTTTCCTTCTAATTCCCCTTTTATCCCCCCATTCTTCCTATTATTCTTCGGTCTCACAGCCCTTGTAAATACCTAACAACACCCGATTAGAGGTGAAAGACACGATAATATCGATCGGAACCAACAACGGCCCGTATCCCTCTGTATATGTGCGTGTGTTTGTATGTGTTTGTGTTTGTTTGTGCTTGTGTGTGCACCTGTGTTTGTGGTTCTCTTTTTTGTTAGTTTGATTGTGTGTGTGGTTGTGTGTGTGTGGTTGTGTGTGTGGTTGTGTGTGTGGTTGTGTGTGTGTGTGTGTGTGTGTGTGTGTGTGTGTGTGTGTGTGTGTGTGTGTGTGTGTGTGTGTGTGTGTGTGTGTGTGTGTGTGTGTGTGTGTGCGCGCGCTCTTGTGTGTGTTCTTGTTGTCTTTTTTACGTAATTTTCTTTGCGTGTAAACGTGCATATTTGCATGCATATCCGCGTACGCGCCTCCACACACATAATAC
>NC_051421.1:15605572-15618072 GCF_015228065.2 Penaeus monodon | reverse complement strand
TATATATATATATATATATATATATATATATATATATATATATATATATATATATGTGTGTGTGTGTGTGTGTGTGTGTGTGTGTGTGTGTGTGTGTGTGTGTGTGTGTGTGTGTGTGTGTGTGTGTGTGTGTGTGTGTGTGTGTGTGTGTGTGTGTGTGTGTGTGTGTGTGTGTGCGTTTACTTCAAAAAGTGAACCATGAATCCATTATCCTTATTATGTTGGCTACCCTTTATGCAATCGTTCCCCGTGCTCAACATGGCCAACAATTCCTCCATGCGAAATACTGCGAATGTCGAATTTGCGAAATAAACAGTGAACATTCTAGTGCGTGTGCTCTCAAAATGGGCACTGTTTCATGCTGTTTGGCAAATAAAAAAAAAAGATTTTTCTGATTTTAGTGAATATTTCCAGAAACATATTGTTATTAAGTACAAAACATTTTCTAGAAAGTTTCTTCAAAATTTGCCGGTATCCTTCTTTATCCTCCATCGATACATCTTACCCTTTATAAAAATATATATTCAACACAATCATCCCCCAAAATTCAAAATTAGACATAACAAGTAATAAAAATAATATCCTAGAGTATATTTCTGTAAAATGAAAATAAAATGGGACCAAGAAATGGCGTAAAAGCGTAATTATCTAGATCCCTCCGAGCATCGTCTGCTCTCGTCCCAGAATATTGGAACCGCAATGACGACATAGGGCACGAGCAGAAGGCAGGAGGAGGCAGAGCACGTCCATGTCTTAAATTCAAAGTATTTTAAGCCTTCTTTCTCTCTGTCCCGACACCATGGCTGCTTGCCTGAGGTCCCTGAGGTACGGACTGCCCCCGAGAGTGCCTGGGAGCGGGAATTCTGTCCGAGGAAGTGCTGAAGGAGGGAGATTGCTGACCCGGGCCGCTGCAGGAGGGTACCGAGTGCAGGTCAGGAAGGTCTTCGTCACGTTGTTCAAGGGGGGGAGAGGGAAAGAAAAAAGGGGTATTTTAAGGGCATTTTAAGGTCGTTTTCTGGTTGTTAGGGGAAGGGAGGCAAAGGTAATATAAAAAGGTGTAATGGAATATGAGAGGTCGCTTGCTTATTTTTATTTATTTATTTTTTTTGTTGCTAGACTCGTTGGGAATTTTCTGTGTTCTGTTATTTTCTGATTATTTCGTTGTTTGTGTAGTAACCGTTGTTTATTATTATTGATTAACATAGTTGATTGATAAACAAGTGAAGTAACTGATTATTAATTACTGTCTTTGGGTTTCATGTCTTATCACTTAAGTCGTCAGTAGCAAATAACCTTGAGATCTATTTAGATATGTACAGTTTAGCAGATAATTTAAGTCAAGTACACTATAAAAATAAATTTGTTGGTAAACCTTTAGTATAGGACTGTGTAGAAGCAGAGAAAAACAAAGATAATGGCTTATCAAAGCTTGCAAATCTATGCTTGTTCAGCAAATATCCACCTTGTGGCAATCTATCGACAAATGAGGAATCAGTCTAAACTTGGGGAAATTTGTTGGGTTTTGCCAGAGCACAAATTGAGAGGCTGGAGAAAAATTCCAGCCTCTCAATTTGTGCTCTTTTTTCTTCTTCTTCATCATCTGTTGTTCTTTCTTTTTCTTTCCTTCTTTTGTTCTTTCTTTCTTTCTTTCTCTTTTTCTTCAAAATGACTTGATTTATTTTTTAAAAATCCACTGCTGGTGGTGGCATGTATGCCCAATGCAATGGTGAGACCTGTACCTCCAAGCCATGGGTGGTTGACCCTGCTCTAAGTTGTTTGGACTTGATTGTTGTTCACCGATTTGGCCGTCAAAGATTTACATCCCCTCAAGAGAAGGCTCAAAGTCACTCCCTAGCCTTGTTTCCTCATTTCTAAAGTTGTGGAGTAAATGTGTAAGACCTGTGCATCTGATTTTCCTGAGTGGCTGACTGCAAGGAGCACATGGAAGAAAGATTTAAACCAGTCACGATGGAAGGCTCTTGTGCCATATCAAATCATGTGTTGGGGTGAGCCAGCTGCTGCAGCAATAAATTATAAGTACAGGAAACCTAAAATTACCCCCCTCTGTGATTTTAGTTATGTCATAAATTATTCTTTAAGATAATAAGGCTGAATAAATGCTTTAAACATACTTATTAGTGGCTGTTCTTTCTCATTGAGCACTGCCTGGGCTAAATAAGTGTATAACTGTTTAGCTTAGGCCAACTTAAAGCAGGCCCAACTGGATATGACTTGAAAACATTATCACTACATAAAGAATAGTCTGCTGTAGAATAGGATGATGATAAAGAACATATGAAAAATGGGTTAATGGTACTGAGAGCAACGCACAGAGATAGAGGGTATTGGGCACTGCCATCTTATAGAGCATAAAAAATAAAGTAATAAGCAACATAGGTACAGCTGCTCCAGCCGCGAAAGGCAATGGCAAACCACCGCTCTAAATTGCCAAGAAAAATCATGGAAACCCTTGATCGTCAAGGCTGCGGTGGCCGAATGGTTAGAGCGTCGGACTCAAGACTGTCACGACGACAATCTGAGTTCGAGGGTTCGAGTCACCGGCCGGCGCGTTGTTCCCTTGGGGAAGGAACTTCACCTCGATTGCCTACCTAGCCACTGGGTGGCCAAGCCAGCCCAAGTCAGTGCTGGTCCCAAAGCCCGGATAAAATAGAGAGAATGATTACCTAAAAAGGTAACACCGGCACTCTCCATGGAAAGGAACTGGGGACCCTACCACGTACTCACTCCAAGAGCATCACAACGTGAAAACTGCAATTGAGTATCATGCTGTGACCACGGCGGCTCAGACATGAACCTACCGTTAAAAGAAGAAGAATGCACATGACTAAGTTCAGTGATGCTGTGGTCCACATGCTCAGTGTCCCTACACAGGAAACCAAACCCCTATTGTGTATAGCAAGATATAACATGTCAATCAGTCTGGCAGTTCATCATAAGATAGGGAACAAGTCTGAGCTGTATTTTGCTGAGTGCATTTGGGGTATGTTTGTCAACTGTTGCTATAGTGCAAGGTGTGGAGGCTAGGGTGTATCTTCATGTGTTCTTGTTCTGAAGAATTACCCACCTTAATGCCTCAAGCATTTTATGTAGCCAAAGCAACAAACTTCCAACATGTATATTCTGGCAAGGTAGAGCTTATAAACCTCCCTAGCAATATGGTATAAAATAAAGAACAGGTTGAAACACTTATCTTGATAAAACAGTCACAGGAGAAGTTTAAATGGAGGTTGCAGCATTCATTTGATGAAGTCCTATTGTGAACGATAATGTAAAATATTATTTGTTTTCTGTAATAGTTTATTGAATGTTTTGTGATTTTGTTTTTTATCACTTGTTCAGCAAAAATAATTTTAGAACATTATTTTGATTCTATGTCACTATACAGTTAATCTTGGAAGGACGCAAAAGGTTGATTTGGCCTCCTTATCTTCAATACATTGGTAGAAACCAACAACCTTTTCCACACACATTCTAAGGGGATAGAGCTTGTTGGCCTCCTTAGCAGATAATTGTCATACACCTCCATTAATCACATCAGAATGTACATGATAGAGGATTGTAAGTCTTGGCTGGAGTGCCAGAGGCATAGTACTTGCTTGGTATGGTGTGGAAACTTACAGAAGTATACGTTCTGTAAGTTTCCATACCATACTAAGCAAGCACACGTTCAAAATATACCATAATACCAGTGATCTGGCATAACTTTTTTCATTTTAGCAATTCATCTGTTTCTCTTTCCACATGATTAGCTCAATGCTGGCAGGAAAATGCTGTGCCCATTTTAATTTTTTTTTTTTTTCTGAAATGTCCCTGCACATAGATGGCTTTGCAAGTGCATAGCAACAAAGGAGTCAATTAATAGCCCATATGACCTTACCTGATTTCACCTTTCCTTAAATTTGTGGGAAAAACATTTTCTTGTTTTTTACTAATGCTATGAATATTGATGGTGTTATTTTTATTATACTCATGATAATTACTATAATATTATCGACAGTGGTAACTGCAATATAAGATAACAAAATATTTTAGAAAATCGAGGAAAAGGGTAAACAGATGAAACAGATAGTACTTGTAATTGGCTCATTGGTGACTTAGTAATTGTGGAGCCATCTATGTCTAAGAACAATTAATAAAATAAACTCACAGTGGGCATGGCATGTATGTACATGCCATGCCTGTCGGTTTAGGGTTAATAAAAGTAATTGCCAACAATCCCAAGAAGATAAGTTGGTAAAATGATTAAGGGTACAAAACTGTTTAATGCATGGCTCTGCATACATGTGTTCAGAACTCAGTACCCAATGTCTTGTCATCATGTAGGATGTTAAATACAAACTTGCTGTGTATTTCAGACACTTGTCTTCTCTTATAGAACAGAGGAACAACCCTTTTAAATTCTGTAGGGTGTAGGTCTTGCTTACACATGGTTTTGGCCACATTTATGCATACATTTTTATTTTGATATTATATATATATTTTTTTTCTTGAACAGTATCTTTGTAGTTCATAGATTCTTATGATATCCAAGGATAAGTTCCAGATTATTATTTTTAGTTAAGAGAAAGCATTAAAGAGGTTCTCACTCTCAGTTTATTTTAGTCAGTATTACCAGAGAATAAATTAAGAAGAAAATGTATCTTTGTGTTGCAGGAAAGTGTGCAAAGTGCACCTTGCACACCTCTTCACCAGAGCAGCAAATCATGGAATCTGATCCAACAGCAGCAGCACTTGGAAGAAGGATCATTCTCATCCCCAGACTTAGCTCTTGGCGAATCACCAATCACGATGTTGGAAGTGTCTGATTGGTTACATAAATTACAGGTGTGTAAGAAAAGAAAATAGAAGGGTGTGTATATATGACTTGGTGATAATGCTGAGATGTAGCTAGCTTATGAATGCAATAGCCCTGTAATAAAGTTGATCATATGTCTTGCAAAAACATTTGATAAGTGAATATTCAAGTCTATTGATGCTTGCATACTCTATTAGTCCCTTGGTATAAAATTTGTGTGTCATATTTTATTCTGTTTTTAGAAGGTTTGTTGATGTCTCTAAAGTTAAATGCAAAATGATTGTGTGGATTGAGTACATTCATAGTCAAAAATGATTCTGCGCTCAAGCAAACATGCTAATTCACTAATGTTTTATTTTATGATACTGCTCTAATTAAGTTTGTCGTTATAGAATACGGAAAAAGGAAAGTGTGTGTCTGATTTTTAATATCTTTTTTATGTATTTATTTATTTATTTATTTTTCTATATGACCATAATATCAAAAAAAAAAAATCTGTAAAATTGTTTATGTAAGTAGAAATGAAGACGCCAGTATTGACAGTTAATTAGAATAATGGGAGTACTTCATACAGCAATAATGTAATTATGGAAATATCAAACTGTTGGAGTCTCTTGATAGTCTAGTAATTTGGTAATGGGACTCTAGCTGAGGTGACAGCTTTCTTTTGTGAAATAATTTGACTGTTAAAGAATATGTTGAATTGTAAAATTTTGTAAACAAAGAGGACAGAAGTACAGTTTCTTGTGCTCATTGTTTATTCTCATTTATGAAAACTTTTGAATGAATATACACCTATAAAGAGAGATGGTCTACAGCGGTAAAAGTTTCAGTTTCTCTGTGTGTCCGTATGTAACCACTCCAGGTATCTTTTGAACCATTGGATAACCCGTAAACATGTGTTTGTGAGCTTAGATTTCCTTTTAGTTTTCACCTGTTTGTTATTTTCATAATGCCAAGTGGCTGATAATGCCATGCTAGCCCTTCTCTTAAGAATGAATTTTTTACAGTAATATAACTTTTTTGCTCGCTCAGGCCGAACCGGTGGGCCTGGACGTGACCAGTGTATTTCGATACAGCAATGCAGTTGGAGAACATTTCCATTCGTTTGACCCCTTAGGTGTTGGCATCAGTCCTGTTTCTCAAAGTGTAGATGAAATTCAGGTAAGGCATACACACACTCCATGCACATGTACACATGCATGCATGCACACTCACACTCTCTCACTCTCTCACCTCCTCTCACTCTCACTCTCACTCTCACTCTCACTCTCACTCTCACTCTCACTCTCTCACTCACTCACTCACTCACTCACTCACTCACTCACTCACTCACTCACTCACTCACTCACTCACTCACTCACTCACTCACTCACTCACTCACTCACTCACTCACATTCACACTGTCTGTCTGTCTGTCTGTCTGTCTGTCTGTCTCACTAACTCACTCACTCTTATATAAAAAATACAAAATATATTGTATGTATAGACATGAGGTGTGACAATTTTGATTCCTGCATAGTTTTTACAATTTTAATGCACAATAAAGCTTAGTGTTTCATATGTTCATATTTATTTTTTTTGCAATTGGAGACAATATTATCTTATTCCCCACAATTGTGGCTTACTGCATGGTATAAGTTTTAATATTTGCCATGATTGTGGGAGGCCAGTCAAAACATAGCAGGCTTTTTTCCCCCCCACAACTATTTTGCTACCTGTGGGACATGTAGTGTCCATTAATAAATGTTTTCCTTGAGCCACATGCAAAATGTCACTTGTATACCCCATTCCCCTTGTAGGCCCTCCTTTCCCTAGCCAATTATGGTGGCTATTATTTTCTTCCCTCTTTCTTCTGAATGTAATATTGAGTATGAATTTGTAGTTCTGGTACTGTATATATTTGGCATATTTCATCCAGCCAAACCTTTTCCTCTCTCAATGTTCCTCCCCCTTCACACACTATACTGTTATGCATCACAGACTTATTTTCTGGTATATCATTGTGTTTATGCTATTTATAATCTTGAGGGTTTTGAATATAAGGAAATATTTTATTGTTTGATATAAAAGTAAGATTTTGCTTCTTTGTGTTTTATGCAAGTGTTTAGTCATTGGGGTACCTGGGATTTCAGAAGCTTGATTTTACTCCAGATATATTTCAGTGTCACAGATAAATTGGATGGCAATAGGATGCTAATTTTTCCTCAGTTATCACAGTACCTCTTGCATAAGAATGAAAATGCCAGTAAATTATTATAATCATTTAGATAAAAATATATGCAAAGCAGGGAGTCTCGTTAGATGGAATATGGCATGTATCATGAGAGTAACTGCTTCACACTCCCTACATTCCCTTTGCAATGAGAAAGAGTTGGGAAGAATGGTTGACATATAAAAACTAGACAAACATCCCAGGAATTCAAGATTTAGTCTTGAACAGTAAACTCATTTCTAAGTGATGGTTTTGAGTATTATATATCTAAGAAGATTACATTTAAACAGTATAGAATGGTGCAGCAATAGAAAATACAATATGATTAGATGGCAATTATTGTTTAAGCATATTATTTCATGTGTTTTAACAGCTGTTATTAATTGTTATTTTAGAGACAAATTACTGACAGTAACATTAGATATGCTAAGCATACCATGGTAGCAAAAGCAAGGAATTACAAGGTTAACCATAATGGATAATAGATTTTACATTTATGAAGGTGTTTGATTTTCTGCAGATGAATATATGTACTGCAGTAGTTTGCCACGATGACAACACCAGCGTAAGAACGTTCCAGCTCCCTCCAAATGCTCTCTGGTACCCTCTAGGATCCAAGCAAGAAGGAGATAAAGTAGTTTGCTCATTGAAATACAGTCCATTAGAAGATAAAGTTTTTGAGGAATTATCTCCATCGATGCATTATTTCGATCGAGAAGTCCCATTACAAGTTGTGGACACTTCGCCAACACCTGTGCAGCTCCAAAAAACTGCAAAAGAAGATACTCTGTTTGTTAGTGACATGACTCAAGAAAATACTGTCTACTGCACTGACAGGAGTCCCAGTCAGTCAGACTCTAAGATGATGGATCCTTCAGGAAAGCCAAGCATGGAGCAGCTCACAAATATTTTTGATGTTCTTGGTGAAACGGTTAGTATCCAAAATGAATATAGAATATTAAAGTGTTCGTAGTTGTAGCTAAAAAGGGTAAATGCTTGATTATATTGATAGTGTTTTATGACATCTTGTACAGCATATTAGGTAAACTGCATTCTAATACTTCATTAAAAAAAAAAATTCTGTTCTATCTTTCAGTTGCCAAAATTGTTTATCCAACCAATGGACTACAAAATATATTCTCAAGACATTGTTTTTGAGAACCGAATCAGAGGGACTGTCACCACGTAAGATTTCATGATTTATGTTTTCAGTAAAGTAATATTTTGCAGTAAAACCTTTAGGAATATGATTATGGATATTATTAAGTTTTTTATTTTTTTCATTTGCTACAACAGATCTCTTTACAGCAGTATCCCTATTATATAAGCTGTTACCTTGGAAGAGCTGCTGCTGTTGTAGTTATACCGTTGTCACACTACTATGAATAGGTGCTTAGCTCCAAGGTTGTTCACTTGGTTGGTGTTGGACAAAGGAAAAATGTGCTGGTATCTTTAGTGGCCTTTGTTAAGGATTTGTATTTGTGTGAAGGGGAGAGGAGGAACTTGTTTGGATGTACAAGTGGTTGGGGCAGAAATGAAGCAGAGGTGAAAGGTGTAGGCATTCTTCTTAATCACACATGCTTTTCAGTCTGGTTTCAGATGCTCTCATGTGCTTGTATTGTTATCAGTCTTTCAGTCACTCTCTAGTTATCTTTCATCCTGTCTGTTCTACAATAGATGTACTTCAGTAAGTGTACAGAGAGCAGCACAATGAAGAGGTAAAGTTAGGAAACGTGTTGGAGGAGGAAAATGTGACCAGCAAGGTGTCGGCCATATTACTTTTGTAAGCTAAATGATAAAATAGTGTCCAGTGTCAATGAACTTGTTTCACAGAAGGGTTTATTGAAATACCAGACAACAAGGTTGAAATCCTCCAAAGTTCATCTTTGGGACTGACCAGATGATGAAGTTCAGAAGGATTGTGTAACTGGTGTCTCCTTTGAATAGGTCTATTTTGTAGCTTTATAGTTTTTCTTTCTGCCACCCTTCTATTCTGTAAACTTTTGCTGCATAATACAAGCTGTTATTGTAAAGTGAGTAGGCCTGTTGCACTTTGTTTTTTCTATAGATAATACCTAGATAATATTATCCTATTATACTGTATCCTCTAGAATTCTTTAACCTTAGTTGAATTAATTCAGTCCATTGTTTTTCACTTACAACAGTGGTGTTTGTAGTTACACACATTATCTATGTATTACCTAATTCTGTTTCAACCTGAACGTTTATCTCTAACAGAGGTTTGATGGCTTATGTGAAACAAGTTGCACTTCTTCGAACAGTTGGCCATTTGAAGTTCGCTTTTGTCAAGTTTGAAATCCTGAAGATGACTAAGCATCCTGAGGATGGAACAGTCAGAGTGCGTTGGAGAATAAAAGGGCTCTCTGGGTTAAAGGTGAGGGAAAAATGACTTGATTTGTGTAACATTGAAAAAAATACCCAAAGCTCAAATACAAGATCTTCATTTAGCCCTGTCCCCATAATGTAATATTTCTGTCTGTCTGTCTGTCTGTCTGTCTGTCTGTCTGTCTGTCTGTCTGTCTGTCTGTCTGTCTCTCTCTCTCTCTCTCTCTCTCTCTCTCTCTCTCTCTCTCTCTCTCTCTCTCTCTCTCTCTCTCTCTCTCTCTCTCTGTATATATATACATGCATACATACATATATAGATATATATGTATATTTATATATGAGTATACATATACATGTACATATATACATGTACATATACATATACATATACATATACATATATATATATATATATATATATATATATATATAAACATAAATACATATACATACATATACTTATACTTGTATATACATATATATATATATATATATATATATTATAATATATGTATATAATATATATATATATATATATATATATGTATGTATATATATATGATATATATAATATATATGATTTATATTTAATATATATATTATATATATTATATATGTATATATATATATATATTATATATTATATATTATATATATATTATATATAATTATATATATATTATATAATATATAATATATATATATATATTAATATATAATACATATATATAATATATATATATATAATATTTATATTATTTTTTTTTTTTTTTTTTTTTTTTTTTTTTTTTTCTTTTTTTCTTCCTTTTTTTTTAAATATATATATAGCCTGAAAATACCTATTATGTTTTACTTGCTTTAGATTTTTTGCCAAGAATTAATACAGGAATTGAAACCACTTCCAACCAGTTGTAGCATACACTTCAGTAACACAGTGTCATGTCTAATTGCAGGCTATGCTACAGTTTTGGAAGATCAAGTTGTGGAACTGGAAAGGCGTCGTTGATCAGATGGAAAATTGGTACGATGGCTTCTCCACTTTTTACGTTGGTGGAGATGGTCTCGTTCACAAACATGTTGCTGACAGTGTAAGTGTCGTGTTAAATTTGTTTTAATTTAATGGGAATTTAGATTATTTGCTAGTTTTGTTATTGCTATCTCAATTACATCATCGTTGTCATCATCATCATTATCTTCTTCACAGATCTGTTAGCTATAAATGCGATTGATAATAATGTTATTATTATATTATTAATATCATATTAGTATTACTTGTTATTTTTACGCATCATTAATATCTGTTCTTTTTCTACATAGATGATGCCAGATGAAGAGCAGTTAGTGCAGAAAGGTCCGTTAGCTGCCAAGATGGCGCTCCTACTTGGCCTCACGCACCGACCAAATTTAGGGGATGCAAACAGCATGATGCCCTTTGATCTTACATCAGTTTCTTCGGCACACAAGGAAGAGGAGGCAGATAGTTATTTACAGTTAATGCTACCTCTGGAGAAGATATACTAAACATGGAAAATTAGACTTTATATATGTATAACTGTGTGTGTGTGTGTGTGTGTGTGTGTGTGTGTGTGTGTGTGTGTGTGTGTGTGTGTGTGTGTGTGTGTGTGTGTGTGTGTGTGTGTGTGTGTGTGTGTGCGCGCGTGTGTGCGCGTGTCTGCGTGCTTGCGTGCATGCGCACTGTATGTATGTATGTATACATACGTATGCATACATTCACTTATGTATACAAATATATATATTTAATGTGTATGTTTGTATATTATTATTATTATTATTATTTTTTTTTCAACTTTTGTATATAAAAAGGAAATGATAGTTGCATCAATAACCATTCTTCTTATCGCTTAATTTTTTTCATTCTCTCTTTCTTCATTTCATAAGAGTTAAAAACTATATACCACATTGTTCACATGTTATTCTGTTACAAGGAAAAAGGAGCTGGATTGTCTGTAGTAACAGCAATATACGTTGAGTAAGTGACGATGGTTCTTATTTTGCTGACCAATATCAGATGGAGTCGTGATGAGTGTGACCAACTGGAGAATGTAACGAGGACAGTTAAGACCAGCTGGTGCCCGCTAGGTGTATCAAAGACACCAGATGGTGTTGTGGGATGCGCACAGCCTTAGAGCTTCTTCAACGGGCAAATCATTTGAAGCACAAATAATGCAAGTTGGCATCTATAAAGATATTAAGCCCTTTCTGTTAATGAGGGTTTGATATATATTTAGTGGCTACATCCATAGAACTTGATCTGTGTGGTTCCTATCTTCCTCCAGTGTTTGAGTCACATGGTTTTTCTGTTTAGTGATTAACCAGCCCTTTAAGAGAAGTGTTTATTTTTAATTTTTTTACTTTGTCATGTTTTATTTATTTTTTATTTATTTATTTATTTATTTTGCTTTTTTCATGTAATTTGGTTTTAATTTTCATTTTGGTTTGACTTCATTTTACTGTTATTATTTCATTGCAAAATTTAAATCTTAAATCTGGAGTTCTCTGATTGTTGACTGCTGATCTTTCTTTTCCAGCCCTAAAATGATTAATTATTATTATTATTATTATTATTATTATTATTATTATTATTATTATTATTATTATTATTATTATTATTATTACTACTACTACTATCATTTATCATTATCATAATAATAATAATAGTAATAATAATAATAATAATAATAATAATAATAATAATAATAATAATAATAATAATAATAATAATGATAATAATAATAAATCATTTTAAGGCTGGAAAAGTCAACAATCAGAGAACTCCAGATTTAAGATTTAAATTTTGTAATGACGCTGTTTTCATGATAATATGAAAGGGAGAGTACTGTGAGTTCATAGCTTGTTCTTATGTTGTTACAGGAAATAGCGTTTATGATCATGTGTTTAATTCTTTATTAATATATATATATTTTGTTTTTTTATTATTTTTTACTACTGGGGAAATGCTGGCCATGCAGCCATAACAGTGAAATGAACCTTGACCATGTGTAGAAGTATACATATTTAAAACATACTAAGTGGATGACACGCTTATTATATCCATTACTTTTTTGTACAGTTGGCAGTTTTAGAGTGGAGTAAGAGAAATAT
>NC_051421.1:15593072-15598072 GCF_015228065.2 Penaeus monodon | reverse complement strand
AGCGGTGCAGTTCGATGCCACACACGGTTGCATCTTGAACGAAAAATGCCTTGTATCAGAGAACAACAATAAATATGGCGACCGCTGGCGAGCCTTCGGAGCTCATTTTAAGATTCCTTATCGTGACTCTACTGCAAGCTATATAGTGACTGGTAAACATAGCGGCATATAGGTTTCCATCCAAAGATCGCAGAACGATGAGACTGTAGTCGATAGTAGGTTTGTTAAGGCTTCAGACCATAAGAGAAGTTGTGACTCTTTGCCAAGGCGATTTCTATCAGCAGGGTCAAAATTCCTATGAAAATTCCTGTAAAAGTCCATAAAGAATACTATAAATATTTGACAGTTAATTCAATTCCATTAGCAGTGCCCTTCATCCACAATTGATGGGCGACTGAATCTCAACGATTATTTCTAAATTTTAATTAAATGTTAGACCTGTGAATCGCCCTTTAAAATATTATATCACAGGCAACCATTAATTCATGCAGTTTCAACACAAATATCAGGCATTAAGTTACCTCCAGCGTATAGCAGAAAAACTCCATAGAAATCCTGTAGTTCCAAAGGTCGCAGTTCGTGCTGGTACTGTGACTGAGGAGGTTTCAGGCATTCGGTTGCATTTGCAGTTGCTTTCTTGACAACATAGTCCATGATGCCAGACTGCTGAAGTTTCACAATCCTAGAACAAGCACGGTTTGAGACACATTACATTTGTGGTTCGGATGAAAGTTGATGAATGAGAATTGCAGAAAAGTCTGCTATTAATGACGAGAAGAGAGAGAGAGAGAGAGAGGAGAGAAGAGAGAGCGAGAGAGAGAGAGAAAGAAGAAAGAGCGAGAGAGAGAGAGTAAGAAGAGAGAGAGAGGAGTAAGAGAGAGATAGAGAGAGAGAAGGAGAGAGAGAGGGGAGTGAGAGAGAGAGAGAGAGAGAGAGAGAGAGAGAGAGAGAGAGAGAGAGAGAGAGAGAGAGAGAGAGAGAGAGAGAGAGAGCGTAGACCGAGGAGTAAGAGCGAGAGGTAGCAGCCAAGAGAGACGAGAGAGACAGTTGCAGATGGACGAGAGGAGAGAAGTAAGAGACCCTGAGTAGAGCTGTGACTCGGCTAACCGAGTCTTGCCCGCCGTGTGCCCAGCCACACAGAACCGAGGGACAGTTGAACTTCTCGGCTGGGGGAGCGCGAACGCCGACCTCGGATGAGAGGCCGACACGTTACCACGTATAGCCGGAGGCTAGTACAGGGGAGAGAGTAGAGAGAGAGTAAGAGAGGAGAGAGAGAGAAGGGGACGAAAAAGGAAGGGGGGAAAGGGAGCTACGGGAGGGGGATGGGAAGAGGGGGTGGGAGCCAAGAGAATCGGGGGAAGGGAATCGGCGGGGGGAGGGAAGGAGGAGAGAGGGGAAGTAAGAAGGGAGGAGTACAAGAGAGAGGGGAGAGAAAAGGAGAGAGAGAGAGAGAGAGAGAGAGATAGAGAGAGAGAGAGGGGTTTCCAAACAAGGAAGGTGGACAGAGTGTGTTTTGAGGGAGCGCGATGGAAGAGCAGAGCCGGGTGAGAAGAGAACCGGGGACAGGAATTCGGGGGGGAGGGGGAGGAAAATGAGACAAAGAAGTAATAGCGGGGAAAGGGAGAGAGTAGAGAGGAGAGGGGAGAGAGAGAGAGAGAAGAGAAGAGAGAAGAGGTAAACAGAGAAGAGAGAGGAGAAAACGAGAGAGAGAAGGAGAGAGGGAGAGAGGGGAGAGAGGAGAGAGGAAGAAAAGAGAGAGAGAGAGAGAGAGACGAGAAGGAGGAGAGAGGAGAGAGAGAGAGGGAAGGAGAGAGAGAGAGAGAGAGAAGAGAGAGAAGAGCGGGGAGAGGGGAGAGAGAGAGGAGACAGAGGAGAGGAGAGAGAGAGAGAGAGAGAAGAGAGAGAGAGAGAAGTAAGAGAAGGAGGAGAGGGGGAGGAGAGAGAAGAGAGGAGAGAGAGAAGAGGAGGGGGAGAGAGAGGAGAGAGATAGAGAGAGAGAGAGAGAGAGAGAGAGAGAGAGAGAGAGAGAGAGAGAGAGAGAGAGAGAGAGAGATAGAGAGAGAGAGAGAGAGAGAAGAGAGAGAAGAGAGAGAGAGAGAGAGAGAAGAGAGAGAGAGAGAGAGAGAGAGAAATTACATTATGGGGACAGGAATATCGAACAGGTTGGAGACTCACAAAAGAGAGAATTCTATTCGATTCTTACAGAGGGTCTACTTTCGCCTTCAGCTGCGATCCTTTTCGAAAGACGAAAGTCTGGAACTTCATCCCAACGAGGTTCTCAGACATTACGTAGGATAGGCACCGTCCACTCTGGATGAGGATATCGCCAAATGAATACTATTAGGAATATTTTTTTCAGTTTGTCGAAAAAAATACAGATCAAAATAGTCGGAAGATATGAAATATATACTTGACGTGTACAGTTTCTAACAGGTTATACCTAGTTTTTAAAAAAAAAAAAAAAAAAAAAAAAAAAAAAAAAAAAAAAAAAAAAAAAAAAAAAAAATATATAATTTTATATATATATATATAAATAATAAAATTTTAAAATAATATATATATTTTATATAATATATTATATATATGTATATATATTTTATATATATATATATATATATATATATAACCGGGTTTGAAAAAACTAAATTAACTAACTTGGAAACGCCTCCTTTTTTGTGGGTTGAAATTTTATTTTAAGATAAATCAATTTTTTGGCGTTTGCAATAAATAAAAATCACACTCTTTAAATAAAAAAAATTTGTGAATAGATACACCCCACAAAACCACCCCACACACACACACAACACAACACACACACCCCACAAACAAAAACACACACACACACACACTTATTAAGATATCACACTCTTTAAATTTAAAAAAAGGTGTGTGTTATAAAAATTAAAATAAAAGATAATAAAATAATATATATATATAATATATATATATATATATATATATAAAATATTAATAAAAATTTTATATATATATTTTTTCTAACACCCACCCCCCCCCCAAAAAAAAAAAAAAAAAAAACAAAAAAAACACACACACACACCCCACACATATATTTTATAATATATATATATATATATATATATAATAAAATTTTTATTAAAATATTTTATAAAAATTTTTAAAATTTTAAAAACTAAAAACACACACACAAAACACCACACACACCAAACCACCCACACCCCCCACAAAACACACACACACACCCCACACACACACAAAACTCTTTATATATATATATATAATATATATATATATAAAAACAAAAATATATATATAAAAAAAAGATATCACACTCATTAAAAAAAGTGTGTGTATTTTATATATATATATATATATATATTATATATATATATATATATTATATATGTATATATATATATATATATAATATATAATATATATATATATATATATATATATATATATATATATATATATATATGAAAATCTTTTAACAGGGCCCCTCAACCATGGGGGCCTACAAGCTGCAGCCTATGCTAGTCCATAGGATAAGCCAGTCGTGTACCTTAGTGTCTCGCGAATCAAAGAGGATTCATATAAACCAATTCCAGTGACGCGCAGGGTGTGTTTGCCGTACCCATAGAGGTAACACTTGACACTGAGAGAAAAAAAGTTGCATGGGCCCCTGGTCTTCAGCCAAATCAGCCTTAGGGATAATGCGGCCCTGACGTACAGTTCGACTGGGTTGAAAGCCTCAGATCTTTTATATACAGACAAATCAAAGTCATTAAGAGAAGTGCATGAATGTACCGGTAGTTATGAGTATAAGGGATTTAAATGAGCAGCGAGAGAGAACTGGAAGATACTGTATTGGACAATAATTAGGTTGCAATGTTAAAGGCTAGAAGTATCATAATTGCTTTAGAACACACCTTCACTGTTTAAATGAATTTTTAAACATATTTTGACATTCTTTATTAACGTATTATTTTTTATTACTTTTATACTTTATTATCAATATTTTTTGGGATGTTCCTTTCATTTTCTTTGTTCTGAAACTGATTATTTTCTAGAGCAACATCGAGGCACTCGCTCGTGGCAAATCCTTCCGCAAAACGTCCGTTTCCTGTCACTCAAAAGTCATTTAAAAGTTTATTTTGAAATGCACTTTGATCACAGGAACAAACGTCTATATGATTTAAGAGCTAAAAAGAATTGAAGAAAACTATTCTAATAACCCTAATTACCTTTGAGAAAGACCGGTGCATAATATTTCGAATAACCGTGCGAGGAGCCGCGAACACTAATTCCCCCTTCTCCATTGCGCGGACGGAGGTGGGATGGTCCATGTTAAGGTATATACTGTCGCTTTTCGGGAGGAGACGGGAGAAGGTTGAGCCAGGCGGGGCTTCCTGTTGGGGAGAGAGGCAGGGGGATACAGTTGCTGATTATTGGCTACACACTCATGTATGCATGCAAGCACGCATACCCACCCACAACCACACCTACAGATACTCACTCGCGCGCAAACACACTGCGAATAAAGAATATAAATAAAGATGCAACTAGTCTTGACACACACACGCCCACCGGATTGCGCTATATATGTCTACTATAGATTAGTACTAGAAACATCAAGAAGGCACGATCAGATGATAAAAGCACACACACACACACACACACACACACACACACACACACACACACACACACACACACACACACACAGAACTCCGATCTGTTCAGCCTCTTCGCCGGACGCCCAGCTCTTTCCCGAGGCTCACCAACAAGACGCGATGCAAGTAGCTCCCGAAGGGCAACCTAAGCGGCAGGCCAGTGTCCGCCAGCTCCTCAGTGTTGTCGAAAGGCAGGTTGACCTTCGGCAGGATGAGCATGGCCTTGAGGTTGGAGCGGTAGACGGAGGCGAGGACGAAAGCCACGAGCAGCCAGAAGGCGATGGCGAACCTGACGGGACCTCTCCGAGGCACGTTTGGGATGGCTGTGGGGCGAGGAAGAGGCTG
>NC_051421.1:15558072-15563072 GCF_015228065.2 Penaeus monodon | reverse complement strand
CAATCTGTCACACACACACACACACACACACACACACACACACACACACACACACACACACACACACACACACACACACACACACACACACACACACACACACACACTCGTATATATAATGAAAATATGGTATTTGTTACCGAGAACAACGCTCCCTCCAGAGACTACCAAGACCCTAACACACCCAGAGTGCTTTATATCGCATTTTCTATAACAACTGTATACATTTTCTCTAGGTCTTTTTTTTATGGCGTTTTCTGTTGACAAGCCTTCAGATTAGTTTGCTTTATCATTAATATTATTTGTTTTCATATCCCTCACTATCTTTCCTCTCGTTTTTGGATGACAGTACATTTGATTTGCTGCTTTCTCAAATCTACATGCGTTTTTATATACAATAACCGCATTAACACACACACACACATATACATATATATATATATATATATATATATATATATATATATATATATATATATATATATATATATATATATATATGGTGTGTGTGTGTGTGTGTGTGTGTGTGTGTGTGTGTGTGTGTGTGTGTGTGTGTGTGTGTGTGTGTGTGTGTGTGCGCGCGCGTGTGTGTGTGTGTTCCGGGAAGATTTGTTATCATCCGTGAAATTTCGACATCTATCCAGCCTCTATAAAGAATAAAATCAGCCTCATTCAGTTAGATTAAACTTAGATGAATTAAAACACCGAGGCAGGACAGTTGTCATGAGTCTGAAAATAAGAAATACGCAAACCTGGTTTATTTATTAATAATGAAATATAGTATTTACTCATGTTGGTAACCCTGGACTTTCCCGTACGATCAAACCGATTGTGATTGTGACAGTTGTAAATGACATATGACTTACCAAAAGTCGGGTTTAACACTATCTTTCCCGAAAAACCTGACAAAAAATTTGGCTGTAAATCGTAACTAAGCCAGCTTTAAGCGTACCAGCGCGGGATGCATCAGGCGTACCAACAGTCCCCGCCGAAGTCCCCCAAGGGGCTTAATAATGCAGTTTGTGATTGCGGGCCATTCCCTGGGGTCTGAATTTCGGGACCTGCACCAGCGTTTTAATCATACGTTAGTCTCTGAGCTTTGACATGCCGAGGATACTTTCGTCATTTCTAGGTTAACATGGGGCCGCTGCAGATGTACCGGTGTTGCTCATGACTATTTTTCTGCTCTATATGATGGTAATTTCTATTTTCCTCTATCTCTGTGCGTCGCTCTCCGTAACATTAACCGAACATATGAAACAGCCAATCAAGCTATGACCAATAAAGTTTACTTTTGTGGTCATTTGTATAGAAAGGAGATACATTAAGCAGAAAACTGATATTCACTTTTGAGTAAATCAGCTAGGTCAAACGAAAGAAAACGTTAAATCTTAAAAAGTGTGCATTCACTGACTTCAGTGATCAACGCAGCAAATGCCAATAATCCCCCAGCAGATATATGCTGAAAAGAGAATGCTAATGGATTTCCCTGTTGATTTCTTGCCATAGAAAGAAGAAGCCCAAGCTCAACCTTGCAAGAGTTTTCTAAGTGGCCTTTGCTGGAGCACAAGTCAAATTATTTTGCCAAAGGCCATTGGGAATGCGTGATGCAATCCGTATATTTGGCAATTATTTTTTTTTTTATTATTATTAGAAAACCATTGCTTGTATTAACTTGTTAATTTAATTCATGGTAAATATATCCATTATTTCGAGCGATGTAGAACCTAAAATAAAAAGTAAACGGCAGCTTGTTTGTGTTCTAATATCAGTTTGATTTGGAAGTTCATTATAATTGTTGTAATACCGTTGTTAGCAGAAAACAAGAGACAATCACCTTGTAAAGTTTAAAGCTTACACCTGCATTTTGAGACTTATCACCAATAATGTACGACAAGGTACTGTTGGTATGGTGATGCTGCATATGTTGACTTAGCGCACGAAAGTTAAGTATGGCAATCAAATCCTTCATCAAAATGCTCTCTATGGCTATTTATGTGCATCTAGTTCCTCACAATATAACCTGATGTATGTCTCCGTCTCCCAGAGGATCATTCAAGTGTTTTGGTCATACACTGAAAACTGCAAGGGCTGTGGGTCGTTTCTTATGTTTAATAATAGTTTGACAGTCTGTATTGTCCTTTCCGAGTGGAGGAGCGATTTTACAAGACATGGCCAACTGACAACGTTCCAAAAACCCGGTCCTTTCGAAGGCTAGACCAAAGACCAGGTGCCTCTGACATTAAGTAGGCCCTTTGAAATATACAGAAGAATCTATTTTACAGATCCCAAGCACGGTGGAAGATTGTCAACGGGACGGCTTTGTTTAGGGAAACCTGCCAGCAACTAAGTAACACCTACAAGATATGTTTAAAAATTCTGAGGCTGATATATTCAATATCCCAAACCATACTCGATAAGTTTTCTCTTGAAGTCCTACACGTGATGAGTACCAATTCTGTGCACTACGAAAAAAATACCATGTGAGTTGTGATAGTCTCTAAATATGTGAAGTATGTTCTATGCTACATATTCTTATTTCAAAGATTTCAGTTTTGGCAGATCATGTATAGATATACCGTGGTATGAGAGTGACTAATATTACAGTTCAAGAGAGAGAGATGCAAAGTGCAACTGCCACTATGTATAGTGTTGTGACTACAGCCCCGGTGCTGCTAACACCATCATCGATGCCCGCACCACCAGTACCGCCTCATCACCTCCATCTTCTGATATCACTTTCATATTGTAAGTTGCACTTCTAAGAAATTCACATTCTGTTAATATGAGGATTTCAAACTATACCTTATATATGTTCATTTTTAGTCGTGTCAAGGTAGCTTGAGTATTTTAATTTCTTTACTTTATGAAAATCCTAGTCAAATCTTTTTAAAACAGCTATCAATTAGATTAACATTTTTCTTTTTGTTTCCAGCGTGTTTAAATTCCGAGTTGAGTCGGAAGAAAACCCAATCAGCATCTGCACATCTGCTTGGTGTATTCAGTTCCCTCTACCATGGCAAATGGCTGAAACTCTTTATATATTGGAAACATGTACTGATATTTTTCATAATAGAAAATGATAGTAATAAAAACATAATTAATAATTATTTAAAAATGTAGACTACGAACTGTTACTCTTTTATTTGATAGTGTGAAGAAGCATCTGGTTAATGCTCAAATCACCAATATACCAGAGATAAGGTTACATATGATATAATATACACCTTTTGATAGCTGCAAATATTTTATTCTGATTTTCAGAGACGATGCATTTACCAATGACAGTTTGCAAGTACAAGCAAAGGGTAAGTCAGTTAAAACCAAAATACAAGGTGTTAGAAACACTTAGAAATATGACCAGAAGTCATTACATTCTTGAGGGACAAAAAAAAAAAAAAACATAGACGAGTGTTGTACGTATTTAAATGTTGAATGAAATTTCCATTAAAGGAAATATTTTAATAATCAAAAGGGAGTAGTATCGGTGTAAAAGATTGTGAACTTTATGGACATTCTAAATCAACTGCTTCACAAGTGCCTCTTTTTATGATGGAACTGAAGCATTCGATAGGAACAGGTGGTAAGCTGCATGTCAAAATCAAAACGAAATAGGGATTTCTATATAGACAGAACAACGAAGAGAAGTACAAGAAAGCCGAAGGCATATTCGTGTGTTTTCTTGTACTTCCCTTCGTTGTTCTATCTGCAATTTGTTCGACATGAATTTCACACAGGAATTTCTATGCATGGTGAAAGAAGCCATTCTTAAAGTGACTGATATGTGTGTATTGAGATGATATGCGATCAATGGGAACAGGAAATTGGTAAAACATCCTGGTATACCTGTACATAATAATGCATATTCTAAACCTAGCAAAACAAAAGTATGTTAAATGTATTATGCTTTACGTCTCGAAGACAGTTCGCAATAACTCCTAATTGTCATATTAGAGTCGGTGATAACTTGTGGAAATGGTCATCATTTTTCAAAGTGTTTGAGAGAATGTTTGACATAATTTGACCCTAAGTTCATTTGAGAATTCTGCAGTAAATACAACTGAATTTGTGTTAGAAAGAAGTCACACTTCTTTAATAATACAGCACTATCCCAAGAGGTGTTTGTGGTTCACCAGATCAAGATACATATATTTTTTAAAGCAATCAACTTTCTACGTCTTTATGTGAAATTTTGTGGATGCGAAAACTAAAATATACTACCATGAAGAATAAAACTTGAATATAAACAGCTCATATGTGTGTGAAGTTTTAGTAAATGGCCTTGAAATCCTGCAATTGCGCGGAGACAATAAGGATTATTCCAGTGCAAATAAATTTCGTATTTCGACTTGTCATATATAATATTCTTTTGAAACTTTCCAAGTAAGCTAACTGCATTGGCAATCTTGAGAGCCTTTTGCTTGGGGCCAAAATTATAAATGAATCAAGCGCTAGTACTGTCGAGGAATATTCAGGTGTTGGCTGTTTATTAGAAGTTAATTGCAATAAAGTTAAAGACCCTCGGAAAATATAAAAATCAGCTAGTGTTTTTACAAGAAAAAAAATTATAGTTAACAAGGCTGGAGTTCATTTTAAAATAAGGATGACCAATGTATTTGTTAATTTGAAATCACAGAAGTACCGAAAACAATGAAAATATGAAACATGATAAATAAGAAATTCCCCAGAATTAGAAAATGTAAGAAACTTGTACATTTGTTGACATTTTCAAATTATCCACTATGTATACATTTGTAAATAAATCTGAAATTGAACATTTCTTTCCTTTACACCTTAGAAATATTTCCTTTCACAAATACCATTTGCAGTTACATAAACAACCAAGTTGACTATAGTTTTATATGCATAATTCTAAACATTTATATTCAGTTTAACTATCAGGACATGTTAAGCGCTAGCAGATAACATAATGGTCTAGCAGACGAAAAAATATTTACCACGTGTTTACATGTTATGGCAACATTCCATGACGTCACAAT
>NC_051421.1:15540572-15543072 GCF_015228065.2 Penaeus monodon | reverse complement strand
TACTGCTTTTCCAATTATTTTTCCTTCCTCGTAATGATTTCCTTTCAAGTTCAGAAACTTTTATGACAATCCACATCTTGCCTTTCAGTATGCATGAGGATGACAGATAATCGGGTCTTTAATTTGAGAAAATCTTAGAGAATTCCGCACATCCCCAGCCGCCCCCTGCCACACATGATCAGATCTTATGAGCCTGATACCCAGTCTACAATATACACACAGATATGACATTTGCCTTGGAAAATGTGTCGTGCATTATGGCTATAAGTGATCCCCGGGGAGATATCATGACATGCTTCCCTGCTATCATGTCACTCACTCCCCATGTTACATCCATGGCCTTGTCGAGGCTGATGGAATGCTGAAGGACTCGGGCCAGTGCTGAGCCAGGAGGGGATATCTGCGAAGGGAAGACAGAGTGAAAGGAAAGGTTTTATTTTTATTTTCATGGCTTCTTATAATGGATTAAATTCAAGGCTGTTGTGTTTACTGTATGAGTTTTAACCATTCCACTTACGTCACTTTTCTTGGTAATGAAAATATAATCAGTATGCAAATATAATCAATATGAACAGTATTTGTAAATAGGCAGGATACGTATACTTTCTTCAATCGTTAGTTAGAAAAAAACATCACTCAAACTCAAAAGAACTGAAAATCCACTCTCAATTCCTTCACGTTACCAAGCCAGCAGTGTGCATCGCAGAGCCTCTCGGTATCCAGGTGGGGATCCTCGTCTCCGCCAGTTCCTCGGGGCTGTCGAAGGGGAGGACGACCTTCGGCAGGATGAGCATGGCCTTGAGGTTGGAGCGGTAGACGGTGTTGAGGATGAGCGAGACCAGGAGCCAGACCCCCGTCATGACTCGCACTGAGTTACCACGAGGCATCTTGGTGACGGCTGTTTGCGAAAAGGATTTAGGTATGAAAAATGAAGCACAAACAAAATGAGAAGAAAAACACTAAAGTCGCCTATATTTTGTTTGTGCGAAGCAACGCATCTTTTTATCCACACTTTACTTATTAACATACTTTAGATAAACAATATTCATTGCGAGGCAACTTGGTGGCAGCTGTGGGAAGCTCTCATGGTTTGGGTACAGTTACAATGGAGTTACTGCTCTGTTTAGCTGCAGTATTGCAAGCTTAGTAATCGCTAAGCCAGATTCAAATCGGGGAATGTCATCGGCCTTGGCACACTAAACCAAGAAAACTATTCTGAAAATGATTTTGCTGTGACATTAGGGGAAAAGGTAGTTAAATGCTAATATTCAGCAACATGTTAGGAATGGGCGTGAATTATTGTTCATATTGAAGTCAGAGGTCTTTCCAATTCTTCTGTATTTTGACTTAAAACCGATAGGGAATTCTACTTTCTTTCTCTCTAAACTATCAGGTTCAAAACGCGTAAGAATTAATCAATAAACACGGTACAGCTCTCCTGCCCCATGTTGGGCTCTATTGTGCCCCCTTTTAACGAAGTAGCGGACGTCTTTTTCCATATTTCACACATATACGGCAAACAGAATTCCAAAGCAGACTGGCCCCATCTTTCAGCAGCTGATGCTAGGGGTTGTCTCGGGTTCTATTATGTTGCACGTGCTTTACATCTAAACAGAACAAAAAGCTTAAAACAAAATATACTGAAAGATTGAAACACTAGCGATAGATTACAGAAACGATCAACTGACTTATCAAGTTTCAATGAATTTTAACGTATCGCCAGCCTTACTAATCAATTTGATTTTATCATATATATTACAGTTGATGCTGAGCTTTAGTACTCTTGGTTTCTGATAAGTATAAATATTATATAATAAGTATATTTTTTTTTTTTTTACTTTCTTGGTTTTTTTTGTTTTTTTGCTTCTTTCGTGCTACTCTTCGTCTACTATCCTGATTGTCACTGAATCTCGCTCATATTCTCGTTGTTAACTCGTACTATTCAGTTTCTTTCTTTTTCTTTTTATATTTTTGTACGTGTCAGCAGTTAATCAGTAGATCCAATAGGGGCATTTGGTATATGTTCTTATTGTAAATTACACTCTAATCATTTGCGATTACTGCCTTATCCATGCCTTTCAGATTTTCTAACATTATGTATAAGGATAATGTACCTTGATCCTATTTCTAAATAAACTTTTATATTTGATTTGTTGTCCTATGGAAGATGTCTACTTACTTTGATTTCACGATCGCCTCATGGAACGTGTAGACGATCCATATGGTTGCCAACACACCTAATATTGCTGCTGCGATGAACATCCAAACCTGAAGGCGAATGCGGGCAAGTAAATGGAGTTTAGTTCCATGCATACGCACAAAGAAAAGGCAGCGATGGTGTCTATCAGTTGAGGGTCGTCTTTTCTTTCATATCAGTGTTTCATTTCGGTTTTATTCAAATATCTCTCCGTTTACCTCTCCAATAACACACACATATGCACACACTTAAACCCACACCCCACACATTCGCACACACATAAGCATACACGCCACATACACA
>NC_051421.1:15481181-15509570 GCF_015228065.2 Penaeus monodon | reverse complement strand
TTTTTCCATTTCAAGTCCTTTGTGGGGATAAAGTTTACCTGGATCAGTTAAAATATTTTTCATAATTCCAAATTTAATTTCAATTCTCCTGGGCTATTTTTCTGTGCAAATATTTCATGAAAATAACTAACGGTCCTTACTCTATAATAATGCAGCAATGATCCCCAGTCATGAAATTAGTCAGTATCAAATGGTTATAAATCAGATCTTAAAATGAAATATCAAAGTAACATATCACAAGTACAACAGTCTAAGTATCATGCAAATAATTTTTTGAAATCATGGAAATTTTCCCTTCACGACATTATTTACAAATCTAAACGAAATAATAAAGAATGCCCTCCCCCCCCCCATCAAAAAAAAAAAAAAAAAAGAGGAAAAGTAAATAGCTGAATATAGCGTGACTTCAGAATGGATTACAGCATTACAAAAACGTGAAAGCTCACCTTATACGGGGCTTCTTTGCAAGTCCGGTGTCAACAACGAAGGGATGCACACACGTGAATTTGATGTTCGGATTTCGACCTCCGTACCTCATCTCTTCCACAAGGCCATCCATTAGACCTGAGTAGTTATGAATTTATTTTTTTAATTAATATAAGATCTCGCTATTGTTTTTTATAGTCTTTATATATAAAAATGTATAAAAAGCAATACAAAATAAAAACAACAGCAACAACAATAATAATAACACATATGATGATTATGATGCTGATGATAATAAACAAGATCATCATAATCATAACAATGATAATAATGATGACAAATAATGACAGATTGTGATTATGATAGTGATAGTGATAATAATTAAAAGTAATAATTATGATAATAATAATATGAAAACCAACAACAACAATATATCATCATATCATTATCATTATCATTATTATTATAATTATCATTACCATTATAATTATAGTTATTTTTATCATTATCATTATTATTATTTCATTATCATTATCATTGTTATTATACTTATCATTATTGACTTTGGATAAAATTTGCAAAATGCATTTTTTCTGAGATTTTGACTTTGAACAAAACTGCATATCCCACTAACCTTTAACAGCATATTTAGAAGCACAATAAGGCACAACATTACTGGTTGCCATAAGTCCAGCAATAGAAGACATGGCGACAACATGGCCACGTCCCATGGCTATGAAAGTTGGCAGCCACTCTTTTAGCATCTGTAAGAGATTCATTGGGCGTATTCAGACAAAATCCCTAATCTTATTCGTGTCGTACCTCATAATGGAGCCAGATTACGCGGTTTACTAACTTCAGTTATTTTGGCCACTATAATTACCATTTTCACTATCTGAAATCAGTGCATACATATATATATCCTTTGGAAGCTAACCCAAAAGTGTGCAAATACGTTGACTTTGAAGATCCTCTCAATATCTTCCGGAGTGTGCTTGATAAACGGTTTACAGGGCATTATCCCCGCATTATTCACAAGAATAGTTATTTCACCAATGTTTTCACGAATCTGAAAGAAACAAAAATAACTTGGTCGTGTCAGTCATACACAGCTTGATTTTTTCACTCAAAAATGAAAACCACATTGCGTTCACCTACAATAGGCAAAAGCCTAATTGTTGCATAATAAAAACGAGAGAGTGAGAAAATAAAGGAGAAAAACTTACCTCATTAGACACAGTTCTCACTTCATCTCTGCTTGTCACATCACATTTATATCCATACGCAGCACCGCCTTCACGGCAAATATCTGCGACAGTTTTCTGGTTGTTTGCCTGTGAGTTATGAAAGGGAAGTTACCTTTTTCCCCTTGCTAAATAAAATATTCACAGACCTTTTTCATCTATAAAAATGAAACATAATGAAGCATAATCTTCTCAACATTTATCCATAACTTCTATTTACCTGAAGATGATTAAAATTCCTTCTTGCTTTAGTGAACTTACCTCATCAATGTCCAAACAGACAATTTTTGCTCCCAGACGTGCCAGTTGGAGGGATAACTCGCGCCCAATGCCATGGCCAGCTCCTGTTATCTGTCGAGAATGAACGTGCCTTTTAGGGGAAATACCAAAATCTTTAATATTAAAAATATAATTTTTAATATAGCTTTAAATACAAAGTAAAAATTGACCACTAAGCAAAATTGAAAGTATAATGAAAGAGAATCAAGGAAATGAAGTAAACTGTGAAAATAAAGGTGAAAAGAAAAAAAAAATGTAGCACATTGTTTTACTAACCAAAACGATTTCTCCCACAACTGATTTCTCGGGAGGGGGGAAAACTAATCTCCAAGCAGCCTGCAGCGTCAGCAAATTGGCTCGGAAGACAAAATTCAGGAAATCAAACACCAGTAAAATGCACTGGTATACTATCATTATTATTCCAATCATTTTCTGAAAAAAAATAAATAAATAAATAATAATAATAATAATAATAAATAAATAAATAAATGAGGCTCATGCATGATATTCATAAGTGTGTGTGTGTGTGTGTGTGTGTGTGTGCTGTGTTGTGTGTGTGTGTGCATGTTTTGTGTGGTTGTGCATGTGTGTTGTGTGGGGTGTGTGCATGTGTGTGGGGTGTGTGTGCCTGTGTGTGTGTGTGTGTGTGTGCATGTGTGTGTGTGGTGGTGTGTGTGTTTTGTGTGCTATGTGTGTGTGTGTGTGCATATGTGTGTGTGTGTGTGTGTGTGTGTGTGTGTGTGTGTGTGTGTGTGTGTGTGTTTGTGTGTGTGTGTGTGAATTGCACACAGATCAATATCCTCATAACCTCACTCGTAAAACCATCCTCACACACCTACTGAATATCTCAATCTATACATGACTAATCTCTTGAGTTCTAATCCACAGCACTTTAAAATTATCAGGGGTTTCGTTCCAAAATCACATCATGATTTTGAAAATAGACCCTCTGTATGGAAACATGTACAACAGTTTCAAATATACCCAGGAAGTATAAAACGGCCTAAAGCACTGCTGCATTAAAAACAACAACAACAACAATATATATATATATATATATATATATATATATATATATATATATATATATATTTATATATATACATATACATACACAGTTAACCGGATTCTCCAAATTAAATAGTTGTTACTCATCATATACCTGTTTAATGAATTATCTTATCTTTAGTGATTATGGTACACTCAAACTTCTTATCTGATCACTGGCCAAAGTTTATTGTGAAGCAATTAAAGGTACAAATATTAAGTAATTATACAAATAATGACCTATACACACAAATATTCATAAACATACATGTGTATATACATGTGTCTGGTGTGTGTGTGTGTGTGTGTGTGTGTGTGTGTGTGTGTGTGTGTGTGTGGGGGGGTTGTGTGGTGTGTGTGTGGTTTTGGTTGTGTGTGTGTGTGTATGGTTAAAGTTGTAGGTGTATGTGTATGTGTGTTGGGTGTGTGTGTGTGGTGGTGTGTGTTGGGGTGTGTGGTGTGTGTGTGTGTGTGGGGTGTGCACTGATGGGTGAGTGAGTGGTTTTATTGTCTTAATTATGTGTATGGATATATATTACATATAGTTAATATATTATATATATATAAGTATTATATGAGAATAATATTTTTTGGTTGATTTAGTATAGATATATTTTAATTATATATTATATATATATATTTATTTTATATATTATATATTAATATATGGATTTTAATATATATTTGTTTATTATATGATTTATTATTTATATATTATATATTTAATTATATATTTATATTTTGTTATTTATAATTTATCTCTTTTATTTTATTTTTTATTTTTTATTTTAATATATATTATTATCTTATTTTTATATATATATATATTATATTTTATATTAATCGTATATATTATTTAATATATATGTTATATTTTTTATTATTTTTTTATATATAATATATTATATACTTATATATTTATCTATATTTATTATTTATATTATATTATTTAATGGGGGAAATTTTATCTTATTTTATATTATTATATATTATTATATAACTATATATCTTTTATTATTTTTTATTATATATTACCCATATTCATATATATCATATATTTAATATAATATTATTATTATATATCTATTTTTCTATAATATATAATATTATTATATATATATATAATTTATATACAATATATACATATTAATAATAATAATATATAAAATAGTATATATATTATATATATATTATATATATTATATTATATATATTTATATATAATAATACATATATATTATATATTAAAATATATTTTTATATATAAATTATTATTTAAATATATTATATTTATAAAATATAGATTATTTATAATATATATTATATATATATTATATTATAAATATATATATATATAATATAAATTATTTATATATTTTATATATATATATATATATATATAAATATATATAAATTTTAAAATTAATTATATTAAAATTTTATATATATAAATATCTATAATATATATTATAAATATATTATTATAAATTATATATTATATTTTATATATATATATATATATATATATTATTATTTATTTAATTATTATTATTTTTATTTTTAATTATTTATTTTTATTATATATATAATATTAATATAAAATATTTTAGAATATTATATATATATATAAATTTTATATTATATATAATATATATATATATATAATATATATATATAATTATATATTATATATATATATAAATTTATATTAAAAATTTGTATATATATAAAATATAATTTAATATTATATTATAATTATCATATATTATTTTTATTTTATTTTATTATTTTTAAGGTATTATTTTATTTTATTAATTATTATCTATTATTTATCTAAGATATTATATATCTATATCTTTATAATTATAATATTTATCATATTTTACTAAAATATTATTAACTAATTATCAATTATTTATCTTCTAAAGTTACCCTATATATACTATATATTATATATTAATCTTGTAAAACTATCTTCTATATATATATATATAAAAAATATATATATATTTTATATATATAATTATATATTATCCATATAATATAATAGTAAATACATATACATATATATTTATAAACATATATATATTTTTTTTTTATATAAATATAAAAAATAATATATATAAAATATAATTATATTTAAAATTAAAATATTGATATATATATATATAATTTTCTTAAAAAATTATATAATATAATTAAAAATATAAACTTATAGTATTATATAATATTATTATTTTATATATATAATTATATATAATATTATATATAATATATATAAAATATTATAAATATATATAAAAATATATATATATAAAATAATATATAAATTATTAAATTATATTAAATATTATAAAAGTTCATTTATTATATTAATTTATTTTATTTTATATTTAATATACTTTATCCCATTTTTCAAAAATATTATTTTTATATATTTTATTTATCAATTAAAATATTTGTTTAAAATTATAAAATGATAATTTTAAAAACAATATAAAATTAGATTTATAAATCTTATTATTTAAAAATTTACAATATATATATAAATATATATATATACATATATTTTAGTATATATACTTGTATATACATATACATATCAATATACATATAAAATAATATACTATATATTATAAAATTAAAATCATTATTTTTTTTTATATATCATAAATATTATAGATATAAAAAATATACATATATATATTAATCTATATTTATAATATTTTATTTTATATAATTTTTTATAACATATAAATGAAAATATAATATAATATACAGAATACATATATACATAACCCTTTATATCATATTATAACATATAATCTATATATACAATACATAATGGTATAATAGATAAATGATATGTATTAAAAATGAAATTTTATATATTATATATTTATATTATATATATTATATATTTTTATATATAATTTAAATTTTATATATATAGTAAATTTAATAAATATATATAAATATTTTATTTTATAATATATTATATATATTATTATATATATATTTATTAAATATAATTATATTTTATATTATATAATTTTATAATATAATTTAAGTATTAGAAAATATTGTAATATAATAATATAAATATATACTAATATAGGATTTTATGAATAATAATATAAATATATAATAATAAAATATTATATATTATATGGAAATATATATATATACATTAGGTATATAAAATTATTATATTAATCTAAAATAATATATAATAATTATTTAATATTAAATTTTTGGAATAATGGGGGGAATAAATATCATTTATTAAATTATATGAGGTATTTGTTATATTAAAAATTAGTAAAAATTATTAAATAAATTTGTAGAATAGGTATAGATTTATATTTTAAAAAATTTATTACTATAATATATATATAATATTAATTATTAAATTAATAATTAGTTATTTATATAATTAATAATATTTAATAAATATAAGTATAAATATAGTAATTATACATAGCTATATTGGGGAATAATTATATCAGGGAATATATTTATATATTGTATTAATTATTAATTATGTATGTTATAAATATATAAATTTAATATATAAATATATTAATATATAAATATGATATCATATTAATATATAATTTAATTTTTAACATATTATATAGGTTGGGGTATATAATTTTTCATATTGAAATATATTGTATATATAATATATTATAAAATTATTTAAAGTAATTGGAGATGATACTATAATATAATAAGAAATATGGTATACATATATAAAATATAATATATATATATATTATATATATTATATCATTTATATATATATATATATATAATTATATATCTTATATATATATTAAAAATATATTTATATATATATTCATATATAATTTATATATATATATATATATATATATATAAATAAAATCATTATATAATTAATATATATATTATTATATGTATATTTATATATGTATAATATTAAGATATTATATTTTATACAATAATACTATATATATTATTATAAATTTTTAATATATATTGGATTTAATAATAAATATAATTTAAATTAATAATTATATATTATATAAAATTACCCCTTTTTTAATATATATAAAGAAATATTATTTATATTATATATTGAGTATTTTAAAATTAAACCCCTTTATAAATAATAATATTAATCCCAAAATATCAACTGATAATAATTATATTACGGGGTCAACATATAATTAATTTTATTTTAATTTTTAGAAATATCACATTATTATATTTTAATTTGATTATTATAAAAATATAATAATTTTTTATATTATAATATTATTATATTAAAATAGAATTTTAAATATATTCTATCTATACTGAATTTGATGTAATTTATATAATTAGATTATATTTAATAATATATTAATATATATAAATGTATATTTATTTATTATATGTTTTAAAGAAATTATAAGTTAATATATCAATATAAATATTTATTAAATGGTATAATATATTAATATTAGGTAATGTATGTTATATATGAATAATAAATAAACATGAAATCCTTATTTATATTTATATATAGTATTTTATGTATTATATACATAATAATTGTTACTATATTTTTATATAATATATATTATCTTTATATAATTATTAGATATATAATAACATTATATATATAGTGTATAATAATATTTAAAAATTTCATAATATCCATAATTTTAATAATTATATTAGAATTATATATAATAATATACATAATATATTATATACTATCATAAAATTCTATATAAATATTAATAATCTATATACAATATCTATATTAATATCATATATCTTATATATTATATATAATATTTATTTCTATAAATTTTTCCCTATATATTTCCTCTATATATATAATAAAATATTTTATTATATATATATATCCTATAAATATTTAGCTATATCCATATTATTATATATTATTAAAATCTATATATAATATTTATAAAAAATATTATATTTATATATATATATATAATATATATATATAATATTATATATATATAATATTTATATTATTTTTATTTATATATTTTATATTTATACATTATATATAAAATATACATATTATTAAAATATATATATAATATATATATTCTATATTATATATATATTATTAAAATATATAATATATTTTTTAAAATTTATATATTATATATATTATAATATCATATATATTATTATATATTTATTATAATATATATTTATATATATTTAATAATAATATTTTAATATAACTAATATAATATATATATTTATTTTATATAATAAATAATAATTTATTAATATAATTATATATCAAACCATTCTAAAATACTAAGATATCTAACTATATACAACATCATTTATAATACATAAAAAATATATACTAAAATAACATTAATAATACCATAATATACCAAATCATCAAATAATACATTATATACTATACATAATTTAATAAATAAAATATCATTATAGTATATAAATATGATAATATATAATATTAAAATTTTATATATATAATATATATATCTAAATATTATTATACGATAAAAATTGTATAAAATTTATCATATATATATAATTTAATCAAAATTTAAAATATATAATAATTTTAATTTATTTATATAACTATAAATCGTACCATCAACTCAAATCACCTACCCAACGTTCATACCCCCCTTCCCCACAAACTCACCTAATATATATACCATATAATACAACCATTATTTCTAATAATAAAATAAACAAATAAAAAAAAGGAAAATTAAAAGTATAATAAATACAAAAAACAAATTAATACAAAATAACTAGTAAAAAAAAAAAAAAAAAATATAATATTAATATAATATTTAAAAATATATATTATATATAATTATATATATGTATATATAATTTATATAAAATATTATTAATTACTTAATATTTGTATTATTATGATATGTATATATAAAATATTTTAAAGATTATAATATATTATATTATATAATAATGAATAATATAATAATATTAATATAATCTTATTAAATATAAAAATAAAATATAAATATATAATATATATTAAATTATATATATATATCTATAGTAATAGTTTTAATATATATATATTTATAATATAAATATATATTAATAAATATTTATATATATGGTATATATTATATGTATATATAAAATAATTTTATATATAATTTATATAAATATTATATATATAATATATATATATATATTTAAAATTATTATATATATATATAATATATAATAAAATCATATATATATATTAATTATATAATAATATATATATATAATATTATATATATATATATATATATGAATATAATATATATATTAATATATAAAATAAAATATACTATAATATATATAATACAACAAACAAACAATAAAAAAAAAAAATTAACAAAAAAATAGAATACAATACACATAACACATAAATAAAATAAACACAAAAACATGAACAAAATAAAACAAAAACAAACAAAAACAAAAAAAACAAACAGAAAAATTGTATATTAATTATATATGATATTATATTATTATATTTTATTTATTTAAAATTTTTTTATATATATTATATATTTTATTTTTAATTTTTTAAATTTTAATTTAATTTTTAATTTTTAATATATATAATCATTTTTTTTATTCCTTTTTTCTTAAATTTTATATATATATATATATTTAATTATAAAAGAAAATATTTTAACTGTTTGTATGTATATGTATTAAATAATTATATATTTATTATATATTATTTTATTTTATATAATTTATATTTATATATTTTTATATAATTATAATTTTTAATATATTTTTTTTAGTTGGTATTTTATATACTATTTTAACTTATTAAAATATTATATTCTTTATATTTAAAATTTTTATTTTCATAAAAGGAGTTTATTTAAATAAAATAGTATTTTTTGGAAGTATATAACACGTTGAATAAATGTTTAAAATGAATTTTTAAATTAAGTATACTAAAGAAAAAGAAATTTATATTTATATGTAAATATATATTAGATAATTAGAGGATTATTTTTATTATTTATAATGATATTATTTTAATATTTATTTACAAAAATTTAACTTCCCTTTCAACTCACCAAACCCACCAAAAATTACACATATATTTCTAAACTATAATATAATATGAATAAACAAAATACAATAGAAATATCAAAGTAAATATGTATTAAAATATTATTTTATTATCAAAATAATTTATTATATAGAATAATTTTTAAAAAATAATTTATACATAAAAAATATATTATTATTGTTATATATATAATATTCTAACAATAAATAAATATTGTAAATAATGGGAAAACACATAACACACAAGCACACACACAAAAATAAACCAAAGCAAACATCAACACATAAAACACAAAAAAATAACACCAACAAAATAAAAAAAAAAAAAAAAAAAAAAAAAAAAAAAAAAAAAAAAAAAAAAAAAAAAAAAAAAAAAAAAAAAAAAAAAAAAAAATAATAATTATATACCAAAATACACCTGACAAAGTTAGTAAAACCAGTATTTATGGGAAAATATTTTATATCCCTTTTTTTTTTTTTATTTCCATTTTAATAAGATAGTAATTATAGATTTAACGTTAAAATAGTAAAATATATTATTATTGATTTCAATATAAAATTACTTATATAAATAATATTACCAGTGCATTTTACTGGTGTTTGATTTCCTGAATTTTGTCTTCCGAGCCAATTTGCTGACGCTGCAGGCTGCTTGGAGATTAGTTTTCCCCCCTCCCGAGAAATCAGTTGTGGGAGAAATCGTTTTGGTTAGTAAAACAATGTGCTACATTTTTTTTTTCTTTTCACCTTTATTTTCACAGTTTACTTCATTTCCTTGATTCTCTTTCATTATACTTTCAATTTTGCTTAGTGGTCACTTTTTACTTTGTATTTAAAGCTATATTAAAAATTATATTTTTAGTATTAAAGATTTTGGTATTTCCCCTAAAAGGCACGTTCATTCTCGACAGATAACAGGAGCTGGCCATGGCATTGGGCGCGAGTTATCCCTCCAACTGGCACGTCTGGGAGCAAAAATTGTCTGTTTGGACATTGATGAGGTAAGTTCACTAAAGCAAGAAGGAATTTTAATCATCTTCAGGTAAATAGAAGTTATGGATAAGTGTTGAGAAGATTATGCTTCATTATGTTTCATTTTTATAGATGAAATAGGTCTGTGAATATTTTATTTAGCAAGGGGAAAAAGGTAACTTCCCTTTCATAACTCACAGGCAAACAACCAGAAAACTGTCGCAGATATTTGCCGTGAAGGTGGTGCTGCGTATGGATATAAATGTGATGTGACAAGCAGAGATGAAGTGAGAACTGTGTCTAATGAGGTAAGTTTTCATCTTTATTTTCTCACTCTCTCGTTTTTATTATGCAACAATTAGGCTTTTGCCTATTGTAGGTGAACGCAATGTGGTTTTCATTTTTGAGTGAAAAAATCAAGCTGTGTATGACTGACACGACCAAGTTATTTTTGTTTCTTTCAGATTCGTGAAAACATTGGTGAAATAACTATTCTTGTGAATAATGCGGGGATAATGCCCTGTAAACCGTTTATCAAGCACACTCCGGAAGATATTGAGAGGATCTTCAAAGTCAACGTATTTGCACACTTTTGGGTTAGCTTCCAAAGGATATATATATGTATGCACTGATTTCAGATAGTGAAAATGGTAATTATAGTGGCCAAAATAACTGAAGTTAGTAAACCGCGTAATCTGGCTCCATTATGAGGTACGACACGAATAAGATTAGGGATTTTGTCTGAATACGCCCAATGAATCTCTTACAGATGCTAAAAGAGTGGCTGCCAACTTTCATAGCCATGGGACGTGGCCATGTTGTCGCCATGTCTTCTATTGCTGGACTTATGGCAACCAGTAATGTTGTGCCTTATTGTGCTTCTAAATATGCTGTTAAAGGTTAGTGGGATATGCAGTTTTGTTCAAAGTCAAAATCTCAGAAAAAATGCATTTTGCAAATTTTATCCAAAGTCAATAATGATAAGTATAATAACAATGATAATGATAATGAAATAATAATAATGATAATGATAAAAATAACTATAATTATAATGATAATGATAATTATAATAATAATGATAATGATATGATGATATATTGTTGTTGTTGGTTTTCATATTATTATCATAATTATTACTATTAATTATTATTATCACTATCACTATCATAATCACAATCTGTCATTATCTGTCATCATTATTATCATTGTTATCATTATGATGATCTTGTTTATTATCATCAGCATCATAATCATCATATGTGTTGTTATTATTGTTGCTGCTGTTGTTTTTATTTTGTATTGCTTTTTATGCATTTTTATATATAAAGACTATAAGAAACAATAGTGAGATCTTATATTAATTAAAAAAAAATTCATAACTACTCAGGTCTAATGGATGGCCTTGTGGAAGAGATGAGGTACGGAGGTAGAAATCCGAACATCAAATTCACGTGTGTGCATCCCTTCGTTGTTGACACCGGACTTGCAAAGAAGCCCCGTATAAGGTGAGCTTTCACGTTTTTGTAATGCTGTAATCCATTCTGAAGTCACGCTATATTCAGCTATTTACTTTTCCTTTTTTTTTGATGGGGGGGGGGGGGAGGAGGGCATTCTTTATTATTTCGTTGTTTAGATTTGTAAATAATGTCGTGAAGGGAAACTTTCCATGATTTCAAAAAATTATTTGCATGATACTTAGACTGTTGTACTTGTGATATGTTACTTTGATATTTCATTTTAAGATCTGATTTATAACCATTTGATACTGACTAATTTCATGACTGGGGATCATTGCTGCATTATTATAGAGTAAGGACCGTTAGTTATTTTCATGAAATATTTGCACAGAAAAATAGCCCAGGAGAATATGAAATATATTAATTTCCAGGTAACTTTAGTCTACAAGAAAAAAGGTGCATTCTGATAAGCTGAAATCAGAGCAGGTAAAATTTCTTTATCCTGCATTTCCTTTTAAAGGACTGTAAAAATCTTGAGTAAAAAAAAAAAGATTTTTTTTTTTAACTAAGATTTCATCAGCACCCTTTATGAAGTGGAATTTTTCATTCTGGAGAACTCATTTTTGATAATATTGTTCTTGTTGACAAGGGTGTGCAGTATAGCGATTATGTTTTCATCTGACCATAGTGTGACCAGCAAATCTGACGGATGACAAGTTTGATTTTGCATTTATTTTTTTATATTTGTATTTTATATATTGCATATTGATATGATATTCATTTTTTTTTTTTTTTTTTTTTTTTTTTTAAATCTGTATATACATTATATTTTTTTGTTTATGTATTTGACAGCACTTCTTGCATATGAGAATATGCATTTCATCACCAATGGATGGAAGGAATTTAAGTTTTATCGGACCTGTGTGATCCAGCATGTCAATGGTTAACTGTTAAATTTTTCTCCTTTATAAATTGTGAGGTATTAATTCCATAATCCAAGGTTTATATAGCTTAATTTGTAATTTTTCTTTTTTTTTAACCATCTATTAATATTTTGCTAAATGGTTTTATGTCATAGCATAGGGGAAATAAAACTAAAGATGCTTCTCATTTTTTAATATGAATTTCTTATTTACTTCCAGTTTATGTAATTGAAATTTGATATCTTTGATACTAATCATGAATACTACTCTGACCCATTTAGATTTCCATCCTTCAACCCAATAACAACAGCCAAGAGTTGCGCTGAACAAGTTGTCAGTGGCATACTTCGGGAACAGGAAGTTGTATGCATTCCTGACAAAGACTTCTATGGTCACAAGATGATGCTGTAAGAACTTTAGATAATATGCATAACTATATAACTTCTCTTCCCTTCCACCGATATTCTGCTTTCTGCTGGTAGGTTCCCTTCCTTAACTCCTGTGCTGACTCCTGAGGCCGCTGCAGAAGCCATTATCAGTGCTGTACAGTTAGAAAAGTCCGAGGTCTTACTTCCTTTTCAAGCTTCTGTGATACATTATACACTTCGGTATGAGGCTGTTGCTTGTTTTCTCTCACATACTTTATCCTCATGTAACCTTTATAATTCATATCCTCTATACTTTGCTGTAGTGTACCATGAGTTTTACATTTTCAGTACAGTGCTAACTATAGTTAGTTATGAAATAGCCATGTAGAGCTTATATATATATATATATATATATATATATATATAGATATATATATAAGTATATATATATGATATATATATGTATATATATATGTATATATATATGTATATATATATGTATATATATGTATATATATATGTAATATATATATGTATATATATATGTTATATATGTATATATATATGCATAAATAGTATATTAAATATACATATACATACAATAATATATATATATATATTAACATATATATAATATACATATAATACATATATATATATGTATATATACATATATATACATATATATGATATACATATATATGTATATATATATATATATATATATTCATATAAAATATATATATATATATATATATATATATATATATATATATATGTATATAATATATATGTATATACATATATATGTATTATACAATATATGTATATATACATATATATGTATAATACATATATATGTAATATACATATATTTTATGAAAATTATATATATATTATATATATATATTATGAATATATATATATATAAAATATATATTATATGTATATATTATATATTATAGGATATATATATTATATATATATATATATGTATATATACATTATCATATATGTATGTATACATATAATTATAGTATATCACACATATATGATTATATGATATAACACATATGATTATATGTATATACACTATGATTATATGTATATTAACATATAGATCTAAATGTTATAGACATATATATATATATAAATGGATATACATAATATATGTATCCATGTATCTTCCATTATTATATATTGTATACATGTATATACATTATATATGGATATACATGATATGATATACAGTATATATATGTATATACAAATGATTATATGTGTATATAACATATAATATCATGGTATATACATATAATTATATGTGTTATACATATATAATACATGTAATACATATATCTATTAATGTATATACATAATTAAATGTATATACATATCTATATATACATTATATAATATGTATATACATGTATATATATATGTATATACATGTAGATATATATATAGATCTATATATGTATATACATAGATATGTATAATACAGATATATGTAATAAACTATATATGTATATATACATATATATTGTAATATCCATATATATGTATATATACATATATATGTATATCGTACATATTCTAGTATATATACATATATATGATATATACATATTATATGTATATATTACATATATAGTATATATACAATATATGTAACTATACATATATATGATATAATACATATATATATATATATACATTATATATGTATATTATACAAATATATATGATTATATTTTACATATAATGATATAGACACTATATATGTATATACTTACAATATAGTGTATATAACATATACATGGACTATATTACATAATATTGTATATATACTAATATGTTAGTATACATATATAGGTATATCTATAGTATATGTATATAATATGTTTAGTAGATATATATGTATATGTATTAAATATGTATTATATGTATATGTATATGATCTGAATATGTATATATATATATATATATATATAATATAGAATATCTATATATACATACATATAGTCTATATATATATATATGAATATATATATATTATCTATATATACTATATATATGTTATCTATGAATATAGATATTATATCTATATCTGTATAGAAAATATATATATATTATAATAATATATATATATATAATGTATATGAATATATATATATATATATAATATTATAATATATATATATATATAGATATAAAGATATATCTATATATATATGTATAGGATATATCTATATATATATATGTATAGAATATATATATATATATATATAATGTATATGCATATATATTAAGATATATTATATATACTATATGTATATGAATATATGTATAGAATATATATATACATATAGATATATATACGTATTATATACATAGAGAATGTCATAGATATATATATATGTAGATTGACGATATATATATATATATGTATAATCTTACATATATATATGTAATTATACAATTAATTATATGTAATATATAATAATAATTAATGTATATATAATATATTTATAGTATATACACAGATAATTAATATGTATATACAATATAAGTATATGGATATTACACATATAATTACGTATATACACCATTTGATATTGGATATACACATATGATTATATGTATATACACATATGATTATATGTATATACACATATAATTATATGTATATACACATATAATTATATGTGTATATACATATATATATTTATATATATACATGAATATAAATATATAATATACATGTATATACATATATGAATATACATTGGATATCCATAATATTATGTATATCACATGTATATGTATATACATGTATATATATATGTATATAACATATATTACAATCGTATATACATAATATATATATACAGGTATATACATATTGTATATACCTGTATATAGATAATATTGTATATCTACAGTTATATATTATATATATGTATAAAATGGAATAATATGTATAGACATGTAACCAATCTTATATATATGTATATACCATGGTATATATATCTATGTATTTAAAAAATACAGGTATATATATATGTATATACATGTATATATATGTATATACATGTTATATATAGTATTATACTGTATATATACTGTATAACAGGTAATATATATATATATGTATAGACAGTATATAACGCAATATACAGGTAAAAAATATATATTACTGTATCACATGTAGATACATGTATAACATTATAGATATAGATGTATACGTACATAGATAATATGGATATACATATATGATAGGTATATACATATATAATATATAGTACAAGATAGATGTATATAAATATATATATATATATATATATATTACATATATATGTATATATATGATATAATATATCATATATTATATATATATATGATATAAAGTATATAATAATGTATATATATGTATATAAGTATAATATATATGTAATAATATATGTGTATATATATGGTATTTATATTGTGTATTATAGTTATTAATATGTATATATATATATATGTATATCTATATGTATAGATATTATATATTGTATATACATAGTATATACATATATATATGTAGTATACATATATATATATATGTATATAATATATATACATATACACATAGATAGCATATAATATACAGAATATGTATATATATATATATACTATTTTAGATGATATATATTATATACTATACATATATAACATGAACCGTATTCATATATGACAAATGTAGACAAGGTATGAATGAGAATGAATATCTTCACAATACAAGAGGATAATATGTAATATTATTATAATAATATATGTATATATGTATTATGTATATATATGTTAATGTATATATGTATAATAATAGGTGTATATAATATGTATATATATGTAGCTATATATATGTATATATATATATATGTATATATATGAGATATATTATGTATATATGTATCTATATAATATGTATATGCATATATGTATATAATATGTATATATATGTATATATGTATATAATTATATACATGTATATACATGTACATATATATGTATATATATTATATACATGTATAATAGTACATATATATGTATATATATGTATATATATTTTATATATGTATATATGTATATATATGTATATAAATGTATATAAATGTATATAAATGTATATAAATGTATGTAAATATATATATATATATATATATATGAAATGTTTTTAAAAATATTAATGGGAATTTCAGGCCTACATTAAAGCCTCAAGGAAAAGTATGACTTGATTCATTCTTTTTTCAATCCATTTTAGGTTGTTACCTCGAGAAGTCCAGAAAGCATTCCTGGATTTCATGGATACTGGAGTGGATGAACATGATAGCTGATTAGCTGCTCGGAGAAGCAAGTGTTGAAAATGGATAGTTAATACATTAGTTACTGAAGTAGAATTATGCCCATGGGGTCAGGTAATTTTTTTTTTTTTTTTTACATAAATGTTAATGTTTACTGGAGGTTGTATGGCATGTTCTTTGTACTTATGAATACGCATGTTTGGTTTGGAAAGAGTTGTTTCATAATGAAATAAATATAAGTAATAGGGCAGTGTCTTTGAGTGAGTTTCTTTTCTTTAGAGTAAGAGATTAATAAAAGGGACTGAAATATAGATGATTATGATAATCTTTAATCCATTTGTGTGTGATCTGGAAATCTCTCTTGCTGGAAATCTTTCTGCTGATTGCTAATGAATACTATCTTCATTCAATATTGGTTTTCTTTCTTTCTTTGTATAGAAATGCCGTACAAGGTCATTAAAAATAACACAGTATGGAAGAGTTTATGGAGTAAGGACCATTTTCCACTCCTCAAGTTTGTTGATTATAATAAAGAAGGAAAGAAAATGTTAAGATAACACTTTAGGTCACATTAGAATCCAATTTTTAAATTATTGTTTTTTTATTGATATTATGTTTATTTATTAACCTACAGGCACCCTTTTTTGTTGTGTTAAAAACAAAACATGTATGTATTTGTATAAATTGATTATATCAGAGGAAAAGTAATAATGAAAAAGGTATAACGAACTTGTACACATTAGTTCACTTCATTTGTAGTCTAATTGCTGCTGTGTTTTACAGGAAAAAGTTCCTCCAAGAAATTTCTTTCCTCTGTAATATGATAAAGTACTGGAATGAAGATTACCATAAGAAAATGATTTTAGTATTACTAGTTGAGGGTTTCCTTTTTTGTTTGATCCATCCACTCTAACCTTTTCACAAATACATGTTTACTAAAGGTCTTTCTTACCTCTCAGGCATCAGATTCATATTTTATTACTTTGGACTTGAAAGACCCTCAAGGATTTAACATTAATTCTCACCGATTGTATAGTTAGGTTGCTAATCTAGATACGTCAGTGCTTAGTCCCATAGAATAGGGGATACATTTTTGTAAGGTTCCCGTGTAATAACCTGAATGATAAAATTGTGCTGATACAAAGGGAGAAGAACCCGACTCATTCTAAAAGGATTTGTTAATTTGCTTATATGGATAACCATAATATATACAAGGCATTGGAGCTTTAGGCACAGATGCTTTTTCTTGCTCTCTCAACTGTGATCAAATTAGGAGTGTGAAACTTTCCCGTGTGATAGCTTATGGAAAGGCTTACTCTGCATTTTCAGATTTTGTGATTATTAGAATTATCTATCATTCTGTATCATTCCATTTACTCTGTTTATGTGCTGTGATCAGTTTGATAAAGTACTTTCTATTCCTCTGGCTTTTTATTGGAAAAAATATACAGGAGAATAAGATATTAAATTAAAAACGATTCTTACCTGGTACTGAATCAGGTGACTCATTATTGTTTGGTATCTTAACATTCCAGAAATATGGCAAAGGGAGGTAAATGTCAGAAGGCATAGCAATATTTTTATTTAGGAAGTCCTGTAAATAGTTATATTATTGAAATTACTGAATAACTTGTGTTGAGAATATTTTCTTATATTAAGGCCACATTTTTTTGGTCGAGTTGTATTTTCATAATACTTTTATAAATGTGATAAAATCTTTTAGATAATAGAGCATGTCTTCATAGGATCCTTTGGGGATACTAACTGGAAAATGTAGGAAGTGTAAAAAACAAAATTTGCCTTTAATAATGAATTGTTAACATAGCTTTTTATATTCAGAAATTACTTTTGTGGATAAAACAAGAATGATCTCATAAGGTAAATATGGATATAGAATTTTTTTTTTTTTTTTTTATATGTTAACTATTACAATTTCAATAAAACTGTTCAAAGATTTGCTGTGTTTTTACCTTTCTTTCTAGATTTCTATTTCATCCAAATACATACCTTCAGCTGAAGGTGGATAAAATGTATATAAATATGGCCAACATAATATTAACTATTAATGGCATATTCAAAATACAAGGATAGTGTGAGGCTTGGGGGCAAATTCCCAAGTAAGGAAGTGCTATATGACATCAAGGGTCATATAGCGCTATGGTAAATTAGAGTAGTGAAAAGGGTTAGGAACAAGTTAATGATTTGGGTAAAGTTTTAAACAATACTAGAAGGGTGGTATGGTAGCGAAAAGGGTAGAGAGGGGGAGCTGATGAGGTATAGTATAAGGTAATGGTTGTTAGAAGGGGAAGGAATTAAGGTAGTAGGAAGCATTATGATAGAAGTACTGTGGCAAGAATGGCAAAAATGAGTTTAATGATTAGGATAAGTGAACAGAACAAGGGGATGGAGAACAGGAAAAGGAAAGGAGAAGAAAAGACCATGCAAAATTAGTTGAAGCGATAACTGAGGACCAAGACGGGGCGATCCCCTACAATGGGCTTCAGTTCCTGTTTCCTAAGCCCCCCCCCTCCCCCACGAAAACAAGAAGCAAGGGATTAGGAGAGGGGGGTATTTCGTGATAGTTGACTCCACGACTAAGTTTTGTTTGACTCAGTAAGTTTCATTTCCTTTGTTTTCTTTCAATAACAACGATAATTTTAATTAGTGAAAAATATGCTTTTACAAAAGAAAATTACCAAATAATGAGTTTCAGAAAAAAGAACCTTTATCCAATACCTAAATTACCCCAAAAATCATTAAATAAAAATAATACAGTTCATGTAAGTAATAAAAGTGATTTACCAATGTTCTTTTTTCCTTTATTAGGCATAAAATATAATTTCTTACAAACTGATAACAAACACATGGAATTATTGTTAAAAATCACAACAAATAAGTAGTGTCTTTTGTGTAGACCACAAACCTATGGTATTGTAGCACCCCTTAACATACTCACTTCCAATAACCTGTGCAGTACTGGAATTACTCATGCTTGTAAACCCTGCAAATATTATAATTCATGAAGACAAAGCTGCCCTTGATTTTCGTGTTTTGTGACAACCAGATCCCTGACTGACATTAACTGTAGAAACCACATGCATTTTATTCAAATATACTTGATTAATAACTCAAACTTCACTTCAACAGGAATGAGAAGTCTGTGCCAACAGGGAATTCCTCTGGTTGCTTTGCTCTGAAAAGCCAAAAAAAAAAAATGTCACTGTGAAATTGTTCATTACTAATTTTGGAAATTGGCAGTCTGTTGAGGTTGAGGGTCTTACTTTTTTTCATAATCATTTCAATTTCCAGCAATGCCAAAGATTTTTGGGATACCACAAATATTCATAAACAAATAAATATGTTTGCAGATACTTGCATTTAAAAGTCTTGTATTAAAGTCAATTTATAGATAAAAATAATACATACATCTATATCTATCAATTTACCTATCTCTTTACCTATCTATCTTTTCTCTATGTATATATCTACCTATATAAAACAAACAACTTTTTTTTTCTCATGGTGCTACACATATGCATACCAACATTGTAGATAGATACACTAGACTTACGGCCTAAAGAGTCGGGCCGGATGCAGACCCATGAGAACAGCCAAATCTCCCGTCACTTTCAGGAGAGCTCCTTCACGAAGTCCAAGTACGGGAGGTGTCCCAGGAATATCGTGGTACTGGTTTATCCTTTCCTCACGTGTTTCCTGTAAGACGTTTAATTTCATAGTCGCCCTACGATTTTCTTAATAGTATTTTTCAACAGTCCTCTTCTTCATACTCTTTTTAAACTCACAAATTTGATTATTAATTTTTTTTTAATATTTTCAAATGCAATTATCACAAATGGTATTTATTAGAGTAATAATAGCAAGTCTGAGGAATCTTTAGTCTTTCACAGAAGAGTTGCACATATGCCAACTTTCCACATCATTTTTTGCCTCATGACCAAATGCTCAAAGATAATCCAGATATATAATTTTTTAAAATTTTTATATATATATATATATATATATATATTAATATATATATATATATCTATATATATATATATATATATATATATATATATATATATACTTCCCAACTTTTCCTGAGAATATCATCCGTGCATTCTCTTTATATTATGCTCCATGCATAATCACTGCATTTCAGTTTCTCTTCATGGGAACATCAAGGAAAATTGACTAGCACCAATATAAGGAAATCTGAGCATCAGGAAAGCTAGTAAATGTAGAAACTTGGCAATCCAACTTAATCAATGGAAGGCCACAGGGTCTTCAAACTTTTTGTGGTTATTGTATACATATTATTACTACTTTGTATTTTCTAAAAAAAAAAAAAAAAAAAAAAAAAAAAAAAAAAAAAAAAAAAAAAAAAAAAAAAAAAAAAAACTTTCCTAATTTAAATTTGATTCTTAACCCCCATATGAGTACTACCAGGTTGGCATCTATGTAATGAGGATTGATATTGAAGGGCACCAGGCAAGAGCGTCAAAAACTTGGTGGGATGGGAAGAGATGGGCATGTCGTTTGTAGCTGTTATGCGCACCGTTGACCACAGTCGTACCGGCAATGCTGCCATGTATGGAACTCCATCCTGGAAGTTTGAAATGAATTGAATATTTTCACTATCTTTTATTTCTTAAACTCTGCGCAGAAAAACCTTAATGTGATTATATTTCATGAATGTAAAAATTATAGAAAAGATATGTTGCAAATGTACATCCACATATGGAACTATTAGAAATAAACACCAAAGGCAGTTTGTAGAAACATTTAAAACTAGAAGAAAACATTAATTTTCTTATCTTATAACAAGTAAATCGAGCTATTTAGTTGTAGCTTACTAAAAATAAGGAATTATAAAATATAAATCGGAGATAATGTATGAATAAATAAACCTGAACCCACTGACTAATGAAAATTCAATTAGCCACAGAAAAACATACAGGACAGAATTGTCAAAAATCAGGGCACTGATATTATGACTCAGTTGAAATATTGGAAGTACATTTTCAAATACCTAATGCTGCTTGGGTTCCCAAGGCACATGCTTATAAGGTGAACAATGCTCAAATACCACTAATTAGAATATAATTGTATGATTTATGGGCAGTTACTTATCTCCCAATATTGCTTGTGTAAAGAATTTATCAATGTAATCAAGAATGCTAAAGATCTGGAAAACAGCACAGCAATCAATTTTAAATATCAAAAAAACACAAGGCAATACATATCAGTTAAAAATTAAAACAATAGGGTACATAAATACTTCATGCCTGCTACATTTCTTTTCTCATCAAAAGTGTTGTGTAACAAAATATTACCATAATCCAACACTTATCTCTGACATTTGTGTTCACTTTACTGAGAAAAAAAAAAAAAAACAAACACTGTAGTTGGAATTAGAGCATTCAGAAACAGGAGAAAAAATATGTACCTGTAGGATAGAACCCTTTTCCTAATAGGTTCAATCAATTTGTGACATAGAAGTCCTTTTAGAATGAAAAGTGGTTCCCTCCACCATACACCAATGAAAATAAGCTTCGGACATCATCACAGCCGCTACAGGATCTCCAGGAGTTAGTGTGTATACCATCGGTTCAAAGCATGCAGAAGGAATGAGGTTAAGATCATACAACTGGAGATGAACTTAGAAAGAAATATTGCCATGCAGAGGTTATATAAAATGAAGTAAGGGATATACTAAAGGTGGGACATAAAACATACCCCATGCCGGAATTTTTTGCGAGCTGTCTCTGTGTAGTTTTGTCCATTAGTGCGTAGTGCATATGGCACAAATAATACTTTTTTCCACTGTTTGCTGTAAAAAAAAAAAATCAGTTTTCAAGTCCAATACCTTCATTATTGCTGTAATCAAGAACAAAAAATAGATATACTGTATATGCCATTAAACCACATAATCATGAGAAAAAAAACAGAAATGGAATAAAAACACTGATATCGCAAATAATACTTATTTGCATATCAGTGAATAATTAATCACCAGCCAAAAAAATGTATTATGTATATGTATATATGTATATAATATCTATATATACATATACTAGATAACATAGATATTATATAATATATATATATATATATAATATACACATACATACACATAATAGATATATATATATATAGATACATATATATATATATACATATACATTTATACATATATAGCTATACATTATATATATAACAGATACATATAAATATACATATACATACCATATATACATATACATACAGATATAATATCTCTATTATTATATATGACATATTACATAAATATACATTATACATACAAAATATATATATATTGATATATATATATAGAAAATAGACATACATATACATATACATCCAAATATATATATATAATATAGATAGATATATATATTATATATATATACAACATACATAGTACATACATATATTATATCTCATAATACTATATGATATTAGATATATTATTTTCTTATATATTAGATAGACATATACATTTACATATATATCTATATATATATATAATATATATATATATATTATACATACATATATATTATATTATATATATATATATATATAATATAATCTAATAGTATATATATATATAGATATATAGTATATATATATATGTATATATATATTATATATATAATATCTAGTATGTATATAGATATAGATATAGTATATATATAGTACATATTACATATATATATATATACCTATATAATAGTATATATATATATATATATATATATCTTTAATACAATATATATAATATATATATATAATATATATTACATATACATTATATATAATAATGTATATGTATATTATATATGTATATGTATATAAATATATGTTTAGTATATATATGACATGTAACATATATGTATATGTATATATATATGTATATGGATATATATAGAGATATGTATAAATATAATATACATGTACAAATATATTATATTATTATATATATATAGAATATGATTACACATACATATACATACATATATTATATATATATTATTAATATATATATATATATATATATATATACATTTATAAGACATATATATACATATATATATAATGTATGGTATATATATATATATAGAATATAGATATAATATATATATTTATATATATATTATATATATATATATATATATATGTATATATATATATATATAGATATACATATAAATACATATAAATACATACATATATATCTTATATATATATTATATATATATAAACCACGTATATAATTAATATACTAGAGATATATATATATATATATATATAATATATATAATGTATATGTATATATATATTGTATATGTATATATATAAGTATATGTATAGTCTATTATATATATATGTATAATGTAAATATATATATGTAGATGTATATATAGAATGTATATGTATATATTAGATAGTATATGGATATATATATGTATAGATATGATATATATATATATAATACATATATATATTACATATATATATATACATATCTATATACATACGAGATATATACATTATATATAATATACATATATATATGACATATATATATATATATATAATATACATAAATTATTAAATATACAAAAATTATAAATATTAAATATAAAATATAGATATTAAAGTATACATTTATATAGACATAAAAGTAACATGACATACATGGTAATATATATATAGTATATATATATATATATATACATATATATATATAATATATATATATATATGTATATATATACCTATAATATATATACACATAAATATACATAATACAATACATATACATATATATTATTATATTATAATATATATATATATATATACTATACATATATTATTACCATATATATATAAGGCCGCGGATGGCAATCTGAGTTCAGGGGTTCGATAGGTTACCGGCGGCGCGTATTGTTGTTGCCTTGGGGCAAGGAACTTCACCTCAATTGCACCTACCCTAGCCACCTGTGCGGGCAAGCCAGCCCAAGGTCAGTGCTGGTCCCAAGCCCGGATAAAAGAAAGGAGAAATGATTACCTAAAGGGGTAACACCGGCACTCTACGTGGAAAGGAAACCTGGGGACCCTACCATGTACCACTCCAAGAGCCATCTCCACAACATGAAAAAAAAAAAAACTAAGTATCAGCTTGTGACCACGGCCGGCTCAGACATGAAACATACCGTTAAAAGAAGAATACAGAGATATATATATACATAAACATATATATTAATAGATTATGAGATATTTATATAGTAGATAGAAATTATGATGTATATAGATAATAGATATAGTAAAAAAAAAAAAATATATATATATATGATACTATATTATTAGACATGATGAGAGGAAATAGTATAGAGAGATACTATATAGATATATATAGATATATAAATGATATTATAGTAGATAAAGATAGATATATATTATAAATATAAGATATATAGAGATGTATAGATATATATGATAAAAAAAAAAAAAAAAAAAAAAAAAAAAAAAAAAAAAAAAAAAATATATATAGAGATATAGATATAGATATAGATATAGAGAGATATTATATATACTATATATATAGAAATGAATATATAGATATAGAAATCTAGATGATAAAAGTAATAGAGAGAGATAAATATATTAGATAGAGATAGTAAAGATATATAGAAGAGAAAGAGTAGCGAGATGATGAGAAATATAATATATATATTATAAATATATAGAATATTATATATGATATATATAGTGATATATATATAGTATAGATAGAGTGAAACAGATAGATATAAATATGATAGATATATAACATATTTATAAATAAATATATATATGTAAATATATTAGTTGATAAAATATATCTATATAAATATATATATAAAAATATACATATACTATAAATATAATATATAAAATATATATATATTATTATATATTTATAATAATATATTATATATATCTATATATATGATTTATATATAATATTACATATATACAATATTACATATATATACAATTTATGATATATATGTATATATTTTTTTTTGTTTTTTTTAAAAAAAACACCGTATATTAGATATTGGTATTATATGTATATAGTATATATATGTATATATATAGTATATATATATGTATATATATACGTATCTAGATATGTATATATATAATTATATATATATGGTATTATATACGTATTATATATGTATATATATACGTATATATATGTATATATATACGTGTATATATATGTATATATATACGTATATATATATGTATATATATACGTATATATATATGTATTCTTCTTTTAACGGTAGGTTCATGTCTGAGCCGCCCTGGGTTAACAGCATGATACTAATTGTAGTTTTCATGTTGTGATGCTCTTGGAGTGAGTACGTGGTAGGGTCCCCAGTTCCTTTCCACGGAATATATATGTATATATATACATATATATATGTATATATATACGCATATATATGTATATATATACATATATATATGTATATATATACGCATTTTATGTGTATATATATATAAACGCATATATATGTATATACTATATAAGCATAAATGGATAATCATATAGCATATATATGTATATATAATACGCATAATAGGTATAGATATTATACGCATATATGTATATATATATACGCATATATATGTATATTATATACGCAATATATGTATAGATATATACGCATAACTATATGTATATAGATACGGATAGATTAGTATATAATACGATATAGATGTATAGATAGTAGATGATGGATGATGATAGGATAATGATGATTATATAGATGTACGTATATAGATTAGATATGATGTGACGGATAATATATGTATATATATGTATAGAGTATTAGATATATGGTATATATATAGAGATTATATATGATATATATATAAGAATGAATATATAGAGAGATATATATTATGATATATATATATAAATATAGATTATATATATTCAAGATATATATATATATGAGATATATATATAGATATTATATATAAATCAGATATATATCTATATATATATATAGGTATATGTATAGATCTATATATATATAGATAGATGTATAGATATAGATATATATATAATAGTATATATATGTAGATGGATATATATATATATATATATATATATAATATGA
>NC_051421.1:15461181-15466181 GCF_015228065.2 Penaeus monodon | reverse complement strand
CACACACACACACACACACACACACGCACACGCACACGCACATACACACGCACGCACACACACCCGCACACAAACACACACACACACACACATATGTGTATAGATAGACAGATAGATAGATAGAGAGAGAGAGAGAGAAAGAGAGAGAGAAAGAGAGAGGGAGAGAGAGAGAGAGAGAGAGAGAAGAGAGAGAGAGAGAGAGAGAGAGAGAGAGAGAGAGAGAGAGAGAGAGAGAGAGAGAGAGAGAAGAGAGAGAAGAAAGAGAGAGAAGAAAGAGAGAGAGAAAGAGAGAGAAAGAGAGAGAGACTCCCCCCAAAACCCAACACTGCCCCAAATCCTTTTTTAAAATCCCCGAAGTAATTTTAATTTCCCAAAAAAAAAAATTGATGCAAACTCCGAGATTTCTTGTGCCAGTGCTGCGCCCCATCCCTTGAATTTCTCCTCGTTTTAGGGGAAAGGGTTCAAGGACAATAGTTTGCCCAAAGAAGGGAATTTTTCGACGAAAAAGGGAAAGTTTTTGCCAGGGAAAAGGGAAAAAGAATGCGAGGAGTGGCAACAAAGGAAAAGGGGGCTGAGGGTGGAGGGAAAAAAGAAAAAACGGAATAATGGCAAAGTAGACGAAGGGGAAACAAAGTTGGGGGTTAGAGAGAGAGGAGGGGGGGGGGAGGGGGGGGGGAGGGGGGGGGGAGAGAGAGAGGGGGGGGAAAGGGGGGGAGGGAAAAGGGGGGGAAAAGGGGAAGGGAGAAGAAGGGAGAAGGAAAAGGGGGGAGGAGAGAGGAAGAAGGGGAAAAAGGGAAGGGAGGAGGAGAGGAGAAGGAGGGGGAGGGAGGGAGAGAGAGGAGGGGAGAGGGAGGGGGGGGGAAAAAAAAAAAAAGAGGGAGGGGAGAGAGGGAGAGAAGGGGGGGGGAGAAGGGAGGAAAAGGGGGAAAAGGGAGAGGGAAAAAAAAAGAGGAAGAGAGGGGAAAAGAGAGAGAAAAAAGAGGGGGAGGAGAGAGGGGAAGAGAGAGAAGGGGAGAGAGAAAAGGGGGAGGGGGGAAAAAAGGGGGGAAAAAAGGGGGGAAGGGGGAGAGAGGGGGAGGAGAAAGAGAGAGAGAGAGAAAGAGAAGGGAGGAAAAAGAGAAGAAGAGAGAGGGGGGGGAGAGGGAAAAGAGAGAGAGAGAAAAGGGGGAGAGAGAGAAAAAAGAAGAGGAAAAAAAAAAGAGGGGGGAGAGAGGGAGGGGAAAAGGAGAGAGAAGAGGGAGGGAGAGAGGAGAGGAAGAGGGAAAGGGGGGGGAGAGAAGGAGAGAGAGAGAGAGAGAGAGAGGAGAGAGGAGGAAAAGAAGAGGAAAAAGGGAAAAGGGGGGGGGAAGGGAAGAAGAAGAGAAGAAAGGGGGAGAGGAGGGGAGGGAGAGGGGGAGAGGGGGAAAAAAAGAGAGGAAAAGAAGAGAGAGAGAGGAGAGAGGAAAAAAAAAAGGGGAGAAAAAAAAAAGGGGGGAGAGGGGGAGAGAAGAAGGGGGGGGAGAGAGAGAGAGAAAGAGAGAGGAAGAGAGAGAAAAGGAGAGAGAAAAGAGAAAAAGGGAGAGAGAGAGAGAGAGAAGAGAGAGAGAGAGAGAGAGAGAGAGAAGGAGAGAGAGAGAAAAATGTGTTTTGATTTGTTTAAGTTTTAAAAAAATTGCGAACAGTGCCCCTACCCTAAAAAAACAAAAAGAAAAATACCCAAAGGGTTTGCTTCTTTTAATAAAGGCCTCAGTCAAACATTATTTCTATATGCCTTTAGGGCCCTCCCATTGTGTCTTGCATTATTCACATATAGTCTCGTTTTTTTAATTTCTTTTAACCCAAAGGGTAACCAGTGTCTATAATGCTAGTATTATAATTAGTAAGTGTTATTATTAATAGTACTATTTGATCGATAGGATGCACTTTTCATGTAACAAGGCAAATAATAAATAAAAGAAGATAATAGAGAGGGGGAGAGAGGGAGGGGGGGGAGGGATGGGGGGAGGAGGAAAAGGGAAAGGGAGAGAGAGAAGAGAGAGAGAGAGAGAGGGAAGAGAGAGAGAGAGAGAGAAGAGAGAGAAGGAGAGGGAGGGGGGGGGGAGGGAGGGAGGGGGGAGGGAGAGAGGGAAGGGAGATAGATAGATAGATAGGTAGATAAATAGACAGATAGACAGATAGATAGATAGATAAAGAGAGAATGATGAAACTGAAACAGATAAAGAATTCCAGATTCCTACGTCAACAAAATAAAGTCAGTGGAAACAACAAATAGATACGAATGAAACAGAGGAAACGAGAGAGGGGTTATACGGCGAAAAAATTTTCCCGAAAAAGGAAAAACTCCCAATACGTAATTAGATCGAAACCTGCTGTATGGAAACCTTATAAAAAGATAGGTAATGAAAAAAAAAAAAAAAAAAAACAGTTAAGGAAGTTTGATTTAATGAGTAAAAGGAGAGACAGGATAGCAAGGATAGAGACAGAGAGAGACAGACAGACGCTACGAGTGGGAGAAAGACAAATAAAAAAACGGAAGGAAGGAAGCGACAGACAAGTCAGATAAAAAGTAATGAGAGTATGAATATAAAAGAAGAAGAAAAAAATAATAAAAAATAATAATAATCGTGTAGAAATGATGCTCTTTCTATTTCATTTCCTGAGGGATTAGTCACCTTATTACAAAAAGTTTAAGAAATTGTACTATAGGATAAATATCAGGGGGACAATAAGGGAATAAAAATGACATGGACAAATGACGTGGAGAAAGGAAGGAAGGAAGGAAAGAAGGAGGGTGATAAATATAGAACTAAAAGCGAGGGGGGAGAACGAACACAATGAAGAGGGAGGTGAGTAAAGACAGGAATAGTGAGGAGATATAAGAAGATACACAAGAGAGAGACAATAATTTTTAAAAATCCTATACAGAGAGATGCCGACAATAATAAGTAAAAACAAGAATCCCAAGCGAAGAAATGGTAACATTAACAAGCAAAACAATAACAACAAAAAAACAACAACAACATTAAAAGAAGTCCCAGCAACAAACCCTGTACCCACCACCATACCATTAGAAAAAACAAAAAACACAAAACAAAACAAGACCCAAAACAACTATAACAACAACAACAACAAAACAACAACAAAACAATCTAATACACAACAACAAAACTAAAAAAAAAAAAACTTAACAAAATTAACATCAACCTACCTTTGAGTGTTTGGCAGACAGTTTCCGCGCACGCCCCTTCACCCCCCATATCCCCCCAACGCCCCAGGGGCGGCCACGGCGGCGCTGCCCTTTATCGCCCCTGCGCCGCCCGCGGACACGGCTGCGGCCTCCTGGGGCGGGAAGAGGAGACGCCAAGGGCACGGTCAGGAGAGAGAGGTTGGGAGAGGGAAGAGGGAGGGGAAAGGGGGGAGAGAGGAAGGGAGGGAGGAAGGAGGGAGGAGGGAGGGGGAAAAGGGGGGGGGAGGGGGAGGGAGGGGGGAGGGGAAGGGGAAAAGGGGACGCCAAGGCACGTCAGGAGAAGAGGGGGGAGGGAGAGAGGGAGGAGGGGGGGAGAGAGGGAGGGACGGAGAGAGGGAGAGGGGGGAGGAGAGAGGAAGGGAGAGAGAGATAAGGGAGGGGGGGATTTAAGGAGGAGAAAAAGAAGAGGGGAGGAGGAGAGAGAGAGAGAGAGAGAGAGAGAGAGAGAGAGAGAAGAGAGGGGCAGACAAGAAAAAAAATGAGAGAAGATATAATATACAAGAAGAGCATCAAAGTGCCTCTTTTTTTTTTTCTTCTTTTTTTTCTTTTTTTTTAACAAAGCCACTTGGAAAACGACTTTAAGCGGCGGTACAGAGATCCCATGGGGTCCGCATCCGCTGCTGGTAAACTTTGCCTCTGAACTTGGAAGTTAACAAGTTGCTAAGTTTGAATTTTAGTCGGGCAAAAAATCGCTGAAATGCGCTTTAATCTTCTCTCTCTCTCTCTCTCTCTCTCTCTCTCTCTCTCTCTCTCTCTCGCCTTATATGTCTTGCGTGAGTGCGCGCGCGCGCGTGTGATTGGTGTGTGTGTGTGTGCGTGGGCGTGATTGTGTGTGTGTGTGTGTGTGTGTGTGTGTGTGTGTGTGTGTGTGTGTGTGTGTGTGTGTTGTGTTTGTTGTGTGTGTGTGTGTGTGTGTGTGTGTGTGTATGTGTGTGTCTTCGCGTAGACGTGCGTGTTTTATTTTTGAATTGTTAATATATACATGAATATAAATCAATATAATGTTACGTAATCAATTATATAAAAAGGAATCTGGAAGTTATCAGTGTACTAAAAGAGCATAAGGCATTGAGAAAAAAAAAATGTACAGATGCCATCAGTGGTTGAGAGAACATGAGCGTTGCACAACATATTTACTTTGAATGTTAAAAAATATACATATATATTTCTTATGATCTCAGGGACGGAGATATTCGTCTTGTGCCTTCTTGTAAACTAATTCTGTCATTAATTTAATCATCTGCCGCGTCGAATGCTTACGTTCATTAGCGGCGCCCACCTTGACTTAAATTAGAAGAAAAATACAAAGAATACTGGTTAGCGATGAAAATTTGAATACGTTAACATTTCCAGAACATTTGTGCTTATTATGAAAAGGGAGAATAATTGCTTAAAACTTATTTTAAGAAGAAATTGAAATAGTAGCTGCAGTCTTTTCCCGGGGGGTCGGTAGCAAAATCGAATAGAAGAGGGGGAGAGAAGAGAGAGGAGAAGGGAGGGGAGAGAGGGAAAAGGGGAGAGAGAGAGAGAGAGAAGAAAAGAGGAAGAAGAGAGAGAGGGGGAGAGAAAAAGGAAGGGGAGGGAGAAAGAGAAAAGAGAGAAAAGAGGGGAGAGAGAAGAGAGAAAAAGAGAAAAGAGAGAGAGAGAGGAGAGAAAAAGAAAAAAAGGGGGGGGGAGGGGAAAAAGGGGGAGAGAAAAAAAAAAAAAAAAAAAAGGGGGGGGGGGGGGGGGGGGGGGGGAAAAAAAAAAAGAAAGGGAAGGGGGAAAAGAAGAG
>NC_051421.1:15423737-15428737 GCF_015228065.2 Penaeus monodon | reverse complement strand
TCTCTTCATATATATATCTCCTTTCTTCTCTTTCTTTTTCTTTTTTTCTTATTCATTTTTATTGGGTGTTGTTTTTTCATCCCCCTTTCTGTCTTTGTTTGTCTCTCTTTCGTTTACACTCACTCTCTCTTCCGTTATTCTTTCTCTCCCTCTCTTTTGGTCTTTCGTTTTCCCTCTGTCTCCCTCCCTCTCTCCCTTTCATTAATTTGTAACGCCCATTTCATAATTTTCCTACTTCTGGGAAACACTTCCTTAAGAGAGGCACTACATCGTTATTCTCTTTCACACGCACACACACACACATATATATTCTCTCTTCTACCTTCCCCTTCTCCTCTTTCATTGATTGTTATACACGTTTTTTTTTCTTTTCTTGCGGACTTTCAACCATTTATTTTTATGTTGTATCGAGATTCGTATTCGTTGAGCACAAACGAAACGCAAAATTTATCGACCCAAAAGAATTCTCCGATGCTGTATATTTCCCTTGATATCTGAAACGGGAGGTGAGAAGGAACGCGTTTTTTTTTTGTTTGTACGATATTTTACTTCATTATTATGTATTTTTTTAATGATTATTATTCCTTCTCTCTCTCCATGTATATAATTTTCCTTATCATCCCCTTCTCTCCTCTAGTTATTTGTTGCAAGTTGTGCGTTTATTTCTCTTTTCTTCTTTCTCACCATCTGTATCTTTTTTTCTCTCATCCTCTCATTTATTGCTGTGAATTATTTCTCTTCCATTTTTTTCATTCTCTTTCTCTCCATCTCATTTTTTTTTAAACATTACATTCTCTTCTCTCATTCGCGTCTGTAAGTCGTTTATTCCTTTTGTTATTCATTCTCTTCATCTACATTTCAATTTTACAAGCTTTTCTTTCTCTCCTCTCACTCACTGTTATAAGCTGTTAGCATCTCTTTCCTTTCTCCATACTAAAGATTTAAAGTATAGGCTGCAAACTCTTACAGGCTAGTCTGTAAAAAAAATAATGCTAGTAATAATGTAATAATGATGGTAATAAGTCTAAGACCTTATGCATATTACCTGTTAATTTTACAAAAGTATCTTACATATGCGCTGAGACAGTACTTCATGTTCACCGCTTAAAGGATTTTTTTCTCTTTGATGTTTTTTTTACGTCCGTTCCCTTTCCTACATTATCGAACCATGGATAAATGGATAGCGGTAGCTTTTGCCTGTATGTATGTGTACTTGTGCGTTTTTATTTGTTTGTTATTTTCTTACCTATAATGTAATAATACACGTGGTTTGTATTTCAACAGGTTAATCTGAACAATGGAATACCAAGCTCTAAAATATTTAATCTGTATATTTGAGATATATAGAGCGGGTCCCACAATGCACATTTTTATTAACAAAAATTTTGAGAGAGAGAGAGAGAGAGAAAGAGAGCACTATCTTGGGCAATTCTTACAATAATGATAATAAGTGTAAGACCTTACGTACATCATATATAATTTATTAGAAGTATCATCTGATATATGTGCTGAGACTGAGTACTTCATGTTTACCGAGTATTTATTTATTTATTTATTTATTTTGAAAATGTATTTTTTTCTTTGATGTCCATTCCATTTCCTACATTACCGAACCATAACCAATAAATGGATATCGGCAGCTTGTGCCTGTATGTGCGTACTTCTGCGTGTGTGTTTTTTTACTTAAAATGTAAGAACACGTGTGGTTTGTATTTCAACTGGCTAATCTGAACAATGAAATACAAAGCTCTAAAATATTTAATCTGTGTATTTGAGATATACAAAGCGGGTCCCACAATGCATATTTTTCTTAACAGAATTGCAAAGAGAAAGAGAGAGAGAGAGAGAGAGAGAGAGAGAGAGAGAGAGAGAGAGAGAGAGAGAGAGAGAGAGAGAGAGAGAGAGAGAGAGAGAGAGAGAATGAGAGAGAAAAAAATCACTACAAGAATAATAAGGTCATTCTAGGAAGAGAGTCGCAAGCACCATTGTGATTATTCCCATCGCCAATAACATGTAATTCCCGATAGCACACCAGACTCGACGAAGAAGGAAGAACTGCCTCAGAACAAACTGTGGTGTAATTCTCAGAACCACCCGACTCCTCACGTTCCTCAGGGCACCCGTTTCTCACTCTTGGTCGACGTCTGGCCAGCACTAACTACCCCTGTAATAAACACTTCCCATGCTCTTTGGTGCTATGTCGTACGTCCATGGAGAGGTGACACGTCTATGTATCTTCTTGTGATAATGTCAGAGGCTTCAAAAAACGAAATTACACTCTAGATATCACAGTTTTTTTAAGCTGTACATGATACTTTTGGACTGTCCTGGTAATTTAAATTCCCATGCCAATAACAAGGCTCTGAAACTGTTCTATATCTGCAAGGTGACCTGGAAAAAAAAATGAAGGTAACTATGGGGAATCTGAGCCCACTCTCTGGTCAGAATCACTGATTGTTGATTAGGAAGGAAAGCCTGATTAAATGAACCTGGCGGATCAGACAAACCTCGTTGTTTCGTTCTCTTCTGTGAAGACTGAACCTCAAAATCCTAATTGAGAGAGAGAGAGAGAGAGAGAGAGAGAGAGAGAGAGAGAGAGAGAGAGAGAGAGAATCTAATTGAGTGTATCTGTCAGCATGACGCTCGTGAGTCATCCGGAGCTCTGTACTCTTATAATCACTGAATTTACTGAATCAAATGTCAGAGAGCACCTACGTGATCGTAACATTAAGAAAGCCATAGGACTCGACATCCCCGGCCTTCACGCACTACAACACCCTTCTTATCACGCAACAAGTACTGAAAGTGGCCTGCTGAGTCGATGAAAGAGCTTAATAACTACCTCCCTTCCCTTCCACCATAACCACTCGTCTCGAAGTTTCGAAAAAAAAAAAAAAAAAAATCCTTAAAGAAGTAAAATCTGGCAAATCGGGCGAACAATGATTAGTCGAATACTTTTTTGGATTTCAGTTCACGGAGAACGGCATCGGACCTATTATGACAATCCATATGCTAGCGATCTTGCACTCGATAGCGCAAGTGCTTTTTATCAGTGTGACAGTGGTACTGCATCCAAGCTGAAGAATTATACCATACTTGGAAACCTACTGTGGCCTATTCCCAGGATCGAAATCTGTTTGCATGAAGTTGATGGCCGCACACATACTAAATTCCCAGTCCAAGGCATTGCATGGGAAAAGAATTCTATCATTTCTTACATCTCTGCATGAATTCGAGGCTTTCCGCACGGCATCGCAGGCATTCGGAAATCCTTCCTTCCAAATGAAGGTAACGACCGTTTTGGTGTCATAAAATTTGCATTCTCGTCTCTCCCTTCGGAGGAGCTATACTTTTAGATCATTTATTTTACACAATTATGTTTATTCATCAAAACAATGTATGGTGTATATATTAATTTTGGGAAAAAAATTAAAACTTTTCGCGCTACCTTGGAAAATGGCTTGCTTTGAGGATTATTATCAATATCATTCTTACTATCGTTATTAAATATTATTGTCGCTATTAATCATCATTATCATTATTATTATTATTATTATCAATATTATTATTACCCTTATTAATATTATTGCCATTTATCTTTATTTCAATCATGATTTCTATCCTTATCATTATTATTATTATTATCATCATTATTATTGTTCTTATTTTTTATATATGCATATACGGTGAGTCATTACTCATGCTTCTGTAGTGTACATGAATTCTTGCGTGGCGGTCTTCTTTGTTTACACGAGCGCCGTGTTTGTTTACATGGGAGCGATGGTTCTCTGCCCAGTCTGATGAAGTCGGCTCATCGGCATACACGAAAAGTTTTTTAAAAAGCTGACGGAGAATGCTATTGATATTATATAGGACCTTTACTGCAGAGACTTAGCCAATAATGTTGCAATGGGCTGACAGACAGCAACGGATGCATTGCGCTGCATAATTCACAAGGTCCATAATGAAGTTTTCACTACCTAGCTGGCTGTCCTTCCCAAGATTTTCTCACATTTTCTGTAACTCGATCAACAAGAAGGATTTAAGTGTATTCTATAAGACACAAGAACTTAACAGACTGCTCAATTGTTGCTCTGACTCTGACTTGCAACAGCGGCCACTTAGAGGACAATGCCAGCCCTCTCACGCAAGAGCCTCTAGGTTCCCTTTTCAAGAACGGAATTCTGCCAACATTCCTTCCAACTTGCGTAAGTCTAGATTACAGGAGTTCTTAACCTCGGGTCCATCCACGGGAGACCTTGTGGATCAGATAAAGAGTAACATTACTTTTTGCATTAAAAGCAGCGTGTCTTTTCAGGCAATCAATTCTCAATAAATAAGGTACATTATACACATTGCATGTAAAGTTATGCTTATGCGAATTTACTTCAATAAAAAAAAAAAAATGCCGTATTTCAACTGTGGATATATAGAAAATGCAATGACACGCAGGCAAAATCTTACCATTTATTATAATTTTTTGCTAGACTGACTGCTATATTTGTTAAAATGAAACCACAACAATATGCAAAACCGTAACCAATTTTACTTTATTATTTTTTACATTTTATTTACTATTATTATTATATTTTTTTGCACAAGATAAAAATAAGGAGAATGAAGTACATTTCAAAAAACCCCGTACTACGTTAAATAAAGCGAGAGAGAGAGAAAGAGAGAGAGAGAGAGAGAGAGAGAGAGAGAGAGAGAGAGAGAGAGAGAGAGAGAGAGAGAGAGAGAGAGAGAGAGAGAGAGAGGAAGAGAGAGAGAGAGAAAGAAGACAGAGAGAGAGAAAGGAAGACAGAGAGAGAGAGAGAGACAAACAGACAGACATAGAAAGGGAGAGACATAATAATCAACGTACAGACAAAGACCAAAGACAAAAACAGAAAAAAAGCAGCACGACGGTCAAAAATTCAAATAAATAAATATAAAGTGAAATGTATACGTGTGTGCCTGCGATGGTGTTTGGTAGAATGTCCTTTGTGAAATCCTGCCAA
>NC_051421.1:15418737-15421237 GCF_015228065.2 Penaeus monodon | reverse complement strand
TATATATATATATATATATATATATATATATATATCATTTATGTATATACATATATGTAGATATGTATTTATGCACACACACACACACTCACACACACACACACACACACACTCACACACACACACACACACACTCACACACACACACACACACACACACACACACACACACACACACACACACACATATATATATATATATATATATATATATATATATATATATATATACATATATATATAAATATACTCACACAGAATATTTTTTTTCTCCTCGCCCTCTCTTTCCCCTTCCCGTCCCCGATCATTAATCTCGTTACTCTGCTCGGACATTTTCCACTAATATACCGGTTTGCTCATGCAGAGTTTATCCGGGAAACGTGTATACTAATGGGAACGTTCTTTCATATACTCATTATTATAATGACAAGTCTTATTCATTAAAATGTCTCAACTCATGATTGCGAATAAAAGGTTGCCTGGCATTACCTGAAATGTGTTTCTTTGTAGCCTCTCTGTCTCTCTTTCTCTGTCTGTCTCTCTTTCTCTCTCTTATTCTCTCAACGTTTCTTTTTTTTTTCTCTCTCTCTCCGTCTCAATCTTAATCTCTCTCTGTCTATCTATCTATCGCTCAATCTCTCCTTCCCTATCTCTCCATTCTGGCTCTCTCCCCTGCACTCAATCCTTCTGCTGATCTCCCTGTGCGTCTTTATCCCATTCGATCTGTCTATCTAGTCATCTAACTACCCAACACTCTTATCCGTATATGTAAGTCATCCATCATCTGATCACCCAGCTTATCCGTATGTCTCTGTTATTTCCCTCTCTTCCTCTCCTCCTCACACAACGCCACGTAAGAACTCCTCAACTTCATGGCTGTAATAAACGGCCATCATATGATTCAATTATGTTCCCGTAAGCAGATTACAGCGTAGACATCAATCGCTGTAACTCGATCTCTCGCAGCAGCTACAGCATTTACCCTCTCGGTGCGCCGAAGATTTGGGAAGAAGTGTGTGTTTTTTTTTCTTTTTTCTTTTGTTTTGATTTGTCTTCTTTTCTAATGTGTTTGGCTTATGTTAAGAGAGGAACTATAGATCAAAAGGCAGTCAGTAAGAGCGGATTAGTCTATGGTGAAGTGGTTTCGAATTCGATATAAGGAGGGGAAACCGGAGTGGATGTAAGGGTTTAGAAAAGGGATCGGAAGGTCCTGGGGTTTGAGTCCTCCAGATACAGCAAATTCTCGCAAAATAATAGGTTGCCGAGATCAAGCTGAAACCAATCAGAAAAACAAAATGGCATCTGGCTTGATCAGATCAGATTAAAGATGATCCAACAAGAGGACGAAATACAAGGGTCTCCCTATTTTCGAAAAGAATTCTGTATCATTGATTGTGAGTTAAATGGTATTTTCAAAAAGGAAAACCATACTTGAACGTGTACAATATTCCTTTAAAATCACTACATATAACTATTTGCACTAACCCATTATCAAAATACCGCGAAAGAATACACGTATAAATTCCTGTTTCTTGTTACATACCCCGAATTGAAACCGGAATTCCACGCGCACAGTTCCTGAAACACGGTAGCTTTAGTTGAAATACTCCAGCGATCCTCTTGTCCGCTCTCCTCTCTCATTTATAGCCTGGAGCCAGATATACGGCGTCCCTCCCGTCCCCTTCCCCTCTCTCCGTCCTTTTAATTCCCTCACTCCTCTCTCTCCGTCCCTTTTCTTCCCTCCCTCTCCTTCCCTCCCTCGTCTCTCTCCGTCCCTTCCCTTCCCTCCCTCGTCTCTCTCCGTCCCTTCCTTCCCTCCCCTCCTCTCCGTCTTCTTCCTCCCTTCTCTCTCTCCGTCCCTTTCCTTCCCTCCTCCTCCTCTCTCCGTCCTTTTCCTTCCCTCTCTTCCCTCTTCAATTCCTTTTCCTTCTCTCTCTCTCTCCCCTATTCTCCATATCTTATCAATTCTTCTCGTTCTCTTTCTCTCATTCTGTTCTGTTCCTTTCTTTCCCTCTTTTTCTTGTATCTACCCGCTTGTTTCTATGCACCCACACACACAAACACACACGTGCACAAACACAAACACACACACACACACACACACACGCACACAAGCAAAGACACACACACACACACACACTCACACACACGCACATAAGCAAAGATACACACACACACACACACACACAAACAAACATACACACAAACAAACAAACAAACACACACTCCATTGTAACAAATATAGAAAAAGTTATGAATGTGAATGAACTAAGAACTTCACAGCACAAAATATGTATTTGATACGATTCTACTCTATGTATTTTTGATGGAAAATATAATCGAAACACGTCAAATACAGTTATTGTGCTGTTATTAATTCTCAGTCATACTTTCTGTACACACACACACACACGCCCAAACACACACACACACACACACACACACGTACACGTACACGTACACGTACACACACACACACACACACACACACACACGCACA
>NC_051421.1:15411237-15413737 GCF_015228065.2 Penaeus monodon | reverse complement strand
GGTCATAACCTTCTGACATCATTTATTCCACTGTACACAGAAAAAACAGAAAAAAATAAAGATAAAAAACAAAAGTGAACAAAAATAAACGAACCTCGTTTACTTGTTCGCAAAAAAAAAAGAAAAAAGAAAAAAAAAAGTCATAAGAAAAACACACACACAATAATCCAAGAGACTGGATAGTAGTCACGTTTCAGCAGCAACTGCCACACTCAAAGGCGAGACAATATAACTCGTATCATCATGACAAGAGTTATGTAAAGCGATCAGGTTCTTTTTTGCAACTGCAGTGAATCGTGGTATCAGAAGTTTTTACGGGATAATAAGAATCTCGAAGTCTGAATGGAGAACGTTTTTGCCTATGGTTATTATTGCTTTTGGGATATGGTTACTGTTATTGTTGTTGATGTGGTTGTTATTGTTATTTTTTATTGTTATAATTATCATCTTCATCATCATCGTCATCATCATCATCATCATCATCATCATCATCATCATCATCATCATCATCATCATCATCATCATCATCATCATCATCATCATCATCGTCATCATCATCATCATCATCATCATCATCATCATTATTATTATTATCATTATCATTATTATTACTATTATTATTATCATTACTACACTTATCACTGTTATCAATTTATTATTATTATTATTATTATTATTATTATTATTATTATTATTATTATTATTATTATCATTGTTGTCATTATTATTATCATTATTATTATTACTACTATTACTATTACATTTCTAGTAATCACTACTGTCATTACTGTTATTTGGTTTACTAGAATCATTGCGATTACATGATTTGTTATCATTTTATCTATTTTTCTATCATTATAAATATTATTAAATTTTTCACAGTATTCAATTCAAGTATTTTCTAATTCATTTGACTATTTATCTCTGCATTCACTGACCCACTAACATATGAAAATATATATGAAAGGATAAGACGTTATACGTATTTCAGATGCTAAATAATTTACCAAATCTGGAAGAAAAAAATTGACACATTATTTTTTTTAATATATAATTTTTTTTTTGCATAATGACGACATGATTTGCTTTGGTTTACGTTTTGGACATGACGTTTAAATTGATAGTTATGAAGCAGCCTAAGCTTAACACTATCAGCATATATGAGCTTTCGTAAACAGGTCATGAATTGACTAAAATTCAAAGTATCGCTTCTGGCTTTTACATAAGGAAATATCTTGAAATTTCCTAAAATACTTTTATGATTAAGGGAAATTTACCTCGAATGCTGATTCTGAAGCTAAATGACCAAAGTCATTTCTTGAATTAACATTCACCAACATAATTATAATTAATAAAGTAAATTACAATGTGCAAATATGTCCTCAGTCCATTGGGATAATATTCTCCACCTCACGTAACATGTTAATCTTAAGATAGAGTATAGTGTTAACGTGCCTTCTCATTCGAGGGGTCGGCCGTTTGCCCTCGCCAGGCTGCGGGAAGTTGCAATTGGCACCTAGAGATTACTGCTGTGGCTTGACACCACGGCGGGTGATGACTAAGCTCTGTCGAGTTAGCACCACCTGACACACGTTAGTTGACACAGAAAGGTGGTCCTCTCACGGGTATATCCTGGGCTCGGCTCGGCTTCGCATATCGGACTTATCCTTATGTCAATATCTTCGTAACACAATATATTGTAGTATAAGAACTTGTAGTATTGATGTTATATTGTTTGTATCAACTGTACCCCTTTTCCGCAAAGTATTGAGCATCTTAGTTTCGTTTAACTTTCTTTATTTTTCCGGCTTTGCATGAGTAACGACTGGTGTAATGCGATTACTATTAAGAATGATGGTGATTTGATTTATAACCTATATCTGCTGTCAAGATTATAATGATGACGACAATGACGATGGTGACGGTGACGATTGATGATGATAATAATGATACTGATGATGGTCATTATGATGATGATAATGATGACAGTGATACTGATAAGGATGGGATTATAATGACAGTAGTGACACTAATGCCAATGCCGATGTGGATAGTATTAATAAATAAAGGAAATGGAATTACCAGTGACTATTTAAAAATTCTGAGGTACTGTCATATGAGCGAGAGGAAAATGTCAATACTATACATCATCAAAATGTTATAATAGGTTTAGAATTGTTTTTCGTTTTCTTTTTTTTTGTGTGTATGGAACAATGTTAAGTAATTTGCAAGGGCTCTTTGAGAATAAATATTATACAAGAAACTCACCATATACTTTCGACTGATATCTATCCAGGGGAAATGATGGGATTATTTCGTCAATAAACTGTTCGTGCTCTCTCTCTCTCTCTCTCTATCTCTATCTATCTATCTCTCTGCCTCTGTCTCTGTCTGTCTGTCTCTCTGTCTGTCTCTTTCTCTCTCATTCTCTTTCTTTATAATTCTCTCTCTCTCTCTCTGTCTGTCTCTTCTTTCTCTCTCTTTTTATTCTCTTCTCTGT
>NC_051421.1:15406086-15411137 GCF_015228065.2 Penaeus monodon | reverse complement strand
TTCTCTTCTTCTCTCTTTTCTCCTTCCTCTCTTTCTCTTCTTCTCTCCCTCTTTTTTCCCTCTCTTCTCTCTTTTTCCATCCTTTTCTCTCCTCTCTCTTTCTCTTTCTCTTTTCTCTCTCCTTCTTCTCTCTCTCTCTCTTTCTTCTCTTTCTACCCCTTTCTCTTCTCTCTCTCTCTCTCATTTTCCACAACCTCAAACTGTCGCCAAATGGTGTCCGCTTCTCCGCAATAGCTTCTTTCTCACCCCTTTGACCTGATTGGACGCATCTCCTTGTACCTGTCTTCACCACCACTGTGATTCTTCTCCTTTAATCTGTTATTGGCGTGAAGATTAGTTTTCGGGACTTCGGAGCGTTGCCTCACCTTTCAATTAACCTATTTTCGTATACCCTTTTTAAGGCTAGATAAAGGATTAATATGTATATCTATATCTAGCTATCACACACACACACACACACACACACACACACACATATATAATACTGGTTACCTGTAGTATTCGTGAATAATAAATATAACAATTATATTTTATAATGTTAGTCGTTAAAATTAGTGGAGGCTTGTTCTGAAGGTAAACTAATCTGCATGTGTTGTGGAAAAATTTTAACACTAGTGAACACTGAATTTGCAGCAAAAGAAAATTCAATTAGAGCAATCCAGCCTTTGAGAAGAAGAAAAAAGTGAAAATTTAATACCGAAATTCTTTTAGAAATATTTCATCCCACAGACATAGCTTCACATCCTTTTAGGTTAAGCTAACCAAACGGTGATATGTTAGTTTGAAAAATAATGATAAAAAATAATAAATAAATACAGTTACTTTATATATATATATAATATTATAATATATATATATTAATATATAATTAATATATATTTTAATTTTGTTATATGTCTCCATACATGAATGAAAATTTACAGTACTCAGTTCTTTTAAAAACAGCCATGATTTGACAGCGACAGACTATTGAAATAACTTCGGTGTTCAAGCAAAAGATGGCAGGACCATCGCCGTCTATTATATGTTCCTGCAGTTTCACCGAAGATTCATTTCTTTGTCATTTTTTCCTCTTTATGTTCGCTCCTGTGATTTTTTTTGTGGCTCGGCATCAGTGAGATAACGGAACTTTTAATAATATTACCCTTTGTATAACTACAGGTGCAGTATAATCTATGCAGTATAATCAATGTATTGGATTTATACGCGGATTACTCCATCTCATTTGATTAATCAGATTTACAAATGCACACACGCTCAAACATATAAACACAAACGCAAACAAACACAAAGACAAAAACAAGAAGACAAATATAAACACAAATATAAGCATAAACATAAACACAAACATAAACACAAGCATAAACACAAACAAACACAAACATAAACACAAGCATAAACACACACACACACACACACACACACACACACACACACACACACACACAACCACACACAAACCACACACACACCACACGTAATACAAACATTCATACACATACACATGCACATGCATATGCACATGCACACATAATATACATCCATACACATTCTTCTTCTTCTTCTTCTTCTTGTTATTAATAATAATAATAATAATAATAATAATAATAATAATAATAAAATAAAATTAATAATTAATGAATAATAAATATAATAAAATAATAATAATAATATTTTTATTATATTATTTTCTTATTTTTATCATTATAATAATAATAATAAAAATAATAATAATAATTATATTTTTATTTATTTTTATTATTATTATTATTTATTATTAATATTTTATTATTTTATTATTATTATTTTATTATCATTCCTCTTTTTCTTATCATTATTATAATTATAATTCTGATATATGAAAATGATAATAATGATGATTATTATTATAATAATGTTTGTAATAATATTAATAATAATAATGATAATAATAATGATAATCATTACCATCGTCATAATCATTATCATTATAATCATATCATTGTCATCATCATTATTACTGATTATGATGATGATTATGATAGTAATAAAGATGATAATGACCACTATTATTACTGATATTATAGTTATTTTTACCATTACCATTATTATTGTCATTATTATCATTATTATTTTTCTTGATATGATGATGATGATGATGATGATGATGATGATCATCATCATCATTATCAAAACATATCATCATTCATCATCATCATCATCATCATTTATCATCATCATCATCATTCATCATCATCATCAATCATCATCATCATCGTCATTTACTTCACTATTTTTTATTATTATTATCATTAATTTTTATTATATTAAATTTTTATCATTATTTTATTTTTTATTATTATTATTATTTATTATTATTATTATTATTATTATTATTATCATTATCATTATTAGTATTATCATCATTATCAATTACTATCATCATTATCATTGTCATTGCAACTGTCATTGTTATTGCCATTGCCATTATTAATGTTATTAGTAGTATTAGTTGTATTGATAGGATTATTAATATTTTGTTATAGTTATAGTTAGTTATAGTTATTGCCATCAATATTTTTGTTATTATTATTATTATTATTATTATTATTATTATTATTATTATTACTATTTTTATTATTATTGCTATTACTTTCCCTTATTATTGTTATTAGTATATATTATTATATTAATATATGTTATAATCTTATCATAATATTTTATTAAAATTATATATATATATATATATAGAAATATATATATATATAACAATGTATATATATATAATATATATGGATAGTATAATATATAAGTATATTATAGTATAAGTATATATATATGTAATATATATTTAATATATAATATATATATATAAATATATATGATAGGATATATATATAGATATATTAGATATAGATATATATATATAGGATTAGATATATATATATATAAATAATATTAATATATATAGATATATATATAATATATATATGTAAAATAAATATATATATATATATATATAATTATAGAAAATATAATTATATAGTATAATATATATATATATATATATATAAATATATAATATAATATATGTGTATGTGAATTACATTTATATATTAAATATTCATTTTATACATACACAGCACACACACCCACCACACACACACCCCACACACACACACACACCACACTATTATATATATATATATATTAATATAATATATATATATATATTAAATTTATACATATATATATATATATTAATATATTTACTATATATATATATATATATATATATATTATATAATATATATAGATATATTATATATTTTAATATATATATATATAATATATATATATATATATATTTTCATATATATATTTATTTTATTTATATTATATCATATATATATATATATATATATATAATATATAGATATATATCTATATATATATATCTAATATATATTCATATAATATATTAATATATATCATAATTATATATATATATATATTAGATATATAGTTATATATATATTATATATATATAATATATATATATATATATATATATATATAGTCATATATATGAATATATATATGTATAATATATATATGAATATATATATATGAATATATATACTATATATATTATTATATATTATTATGATATACACTATATATATACATAACTATGATAGAATATATATTATATATATATAGATATAATATATGAATATATTATATATATATATAAAATATATATATATATATATATATTATATATATATATAAATATATGATATATATATATATATATATATATATAGATATTATATATTTATATGATATTATATACATATTATATAATATATATTATTATTATTGTTCTTTTTATATTTTCTTTTTATATATTTTTTCTGTTTTTTTTTATATATCTTTAAAATTTTCTATTTTATAAAATTTTAAAATTTTAATATTAATTATGTATATATTTTATTTTTAATTTATACCCCCTTTTTCCATTTATATGTTTTTATTATATATTTTATATATTTTTAAATAAAAATATATGGATGTTTTTTATTTGTTTTGTTTTTGTTATTTTATTTATCTTTTTTATTTTTTTTCTGCTTTTTATTTTATTTCTCTTTCTTCTCTCTTCTTTCTATCTTATTTAAAAACTTTTTTATATTATTGAGTTATTTTTATTTAAAATTTTTAAAATTATGTTTTTTTTTCAAAATTACATTTTTTACTAGCGTTCCCTAATATTTTTTTTTTAAAAATATTATTTATTATATAATATCTTATCCCGATTTATTAAATATATTATTTTATATAGGCATGAAAATTATTTTTCCTAATATTATATTATATTATCTTTTTTATGCAGGGTATAATATAATTATATCTTTAATTTTTTATTCTTTTTTAAAATGAATTTTAATACTTTTTATTTAAAAAATATTAAATTATTTTTTTTTATTTTTTTTTTTTTGATTAATTGGTTTCCTTTTCCTTTTTTTTTCTTTAAAATTTTTTAATCTATTTAAATTTTTGTTTTTTGTTTTTTTCCCTTTTTTTTTATTATATTGCCCTTTTTTTTTTTTAAATTTTCTGGTATTCTTTTTTAAAATTGTGTGTGTGTGTGTGTGTGTGTGGTGTGGGGTGTTTTTGTGTTTGTGTTTTAAGTATATTTTTATTATGTTTTATACAGTTTATTTTATATATGATTGTATATAAAAAAATGATTATATTTTGAATATTAAATATATAGGCCATACATATTTTTTATATTTATAAATATATATAATATATTTTTTATATATATATATATCTATTTTTTTTCCCTTTTTTTTCCCAAAAAGGTCTTTCCCCGGGGCCTCCTGTCCCCCGCAGATGGCGTCTCGGGTCCAAATGGATCCCCAGAGCCCGGCGACGTGGGACGGGCCCGACGATATGACGGTAGGATAAGCTCCTGAGGGTGAAATGGCTGGGCGGAGAATATCTCTCACACTTGTCTAGATTTCTCTGCATGGATAACGAGCAGAAATACACACACTCACACA
>NC_051421.1:15393586-15403586 GCF_015228065.2 Penaeus monodon | reverse complement strand
GTCCTGTGCAATGATGTTGAATTCTCTTTCTCTGTCTGTCTGTCTGTTTCTCTCTGTCTCTGCCTCTCTCTGTCTGTCTGTCTGTCTCTCTCCCTACCTACCTGAATTACAGATCATCAACTCTCTCGCTTTTACCTACTTTCTACTTTTCTTCCACCTCCCTCCATCATCACTTCCTCCTACTCTTCTTCCTCCTCCCCCCACACTCCTTCACCACCCCCACCTCCTCCTCCCCCTTCACTACCTCCTCCCCCTTCCCCCCTCTTCCTCCTCCTCCACAACCTCCCTCTCCTCCTTCCCCTTATTTTCCTCCTCTTACACCTCTCCTTCCTCCACCAGCACCTCCACCTCCTCCTCTTCCCTCTCCTCTCCTCCTCCCGCTTTCGCCTGCCATCGCATTTATCGATCCCGTTGCCACCTCCGAAGGCCTGTGTTCTTACCTTTCATCTTCATCTTCATGGCTCTGGCCTGATCGATCGATCCTACGGGTGAAGGGAAACCTCTCTTGCTGCTCATCTTTGTCATTTTGTAGCTTTGGCAATAACGCAGAGTAGTTTTTTCCCGTTTTTTTTTTTTTTTTTTTTTTTTTTTTTTTTTTTTTTTTAATACATTTTGTGTGTGTGTGTGTGTGTGTGTGTGTGTGTGTGTGTGTGTGTGTGTGTGTGTGTGTGTGTGTGTGTGTGTGTGTGTGTGTGTGTCTTTTTCCCTCACTGCATCTGCTTCCTTCCTTCACCCCCCCTTCGCTGCAGGTGCCGTATGACTTGGCAAACATCGACCGCGAAGCAACGGGTCTACAGCTGGCTTCGTTGGGTGTCGTCCTCACTGCGGTCTTCCTGCTCATGGCCATCATGTCCAGTCCGCTCTCCCTTCTGCTGGACTCCCTCGCCAACTCTGTTAGGGAGGTGAGGAGGTGTAATAATAATAATAATAATGATAATAATAATAATAATAATAATCTTTATTTCCGATTTACATTGGTTATTATTTACAATAGTACTTAAAATGCTACAAAAGTACATACAGTAATATAATAGTACATCTAGTAATACGCTAGTATATAAATTGATACAAAAGGACATGATAATTCAGCAGTGCATTGATTAATACAGTAGTACAGTAGACAATGTAAAGAATAATGTAAATTTTGTAGACATGAAATATTTTACATATTGGATAATTCAGACAGTTGATATCACAGTTATTATCACATCATCTTGAGAATTATCTTTGTCTGTGTAGAAGATATTTTTTTCATCCTATCTTTAAAAAACAGGTAGGGAACCTGTATTCTTGACCTGGGATGGAATCGTGTTCCAGACTAGTGGGCCTCTCACCATTAACATTTTTGTAACGGAGTGTTTGTTCTTGTTACAAACACATTATTACTCTGTCTTGTGATGGTTCTTATTTCATTCACAGTAAAAATATCAAATAGCCAATCGGGTAAGTGATGACTCAAGATTTTATAAACTAAAATACACATGTCATACGAGTATTTGTTGCTTAATCTTAATAATTCCAGTTAATTAAAAGCAGGGGAAACATGGTCATACTTCTTTGAACTGCCAAAGGCGACTTTCGCTGGAAATTTTTGTTTTTGAAGTTTGAACTTGTTCAATCTCTGTTTTATTTGTTCCCCACATCCTCGAGCAATAATTTGTAATGCTGAGAGTACTAATAGATAAACCATTATTCGTGTGGCAGTTTCAAACCATTGCTCTATTCTATTAAGATACAGTAGTGTACCTGTAAAAAAAGTGTACCGATTACTTTTATATGCATTTCATCAATATGCGAACTGAAGAACATATACTGATCAAAGTAGACTCCTAGGTTTTTGAGAATTCAGCTCGGTGTTATATAATATCCATTGAAGTTTATGGCAGTATCCTCTTGTAGTTTTAATATATAGTGAGTTTTCTTCTTATTAAGTAATAATCCATTTCTTTGAAAGTACATTTTTACTGTTGATAAGAGATTGTCTGCTCTTTCCATCAGTTCTGAGATGCAGGATTTCCAGTCAGAAGAAATTGAGTGTCGTCTACATACTGAACCAAGAAACGGTCTGGAAGATAATCTGTTAGGTCGTTCACATAGATTGAAAAAAATAATTGGACCTAGTACAGATCCCTGAGGAACACCAAAATCAACATTTCTTGGAGTTGACAAAACATTCTTAATTCTTACCAACCGTGATCTGTTCTCAAGATAGTTATGAAACCAGAGAGGATCTATGTTTAGCTTCAAACATTTGTTGATTAATATCTGGTGGCGAACACTGTCAAAGGTCTTGGTCAAGTCTAAGAGTAGAAAAGAGATATTTTCCTGTCATTATTGTTATAGATCATATCTGGTATCTTGAGGAGAGCTGTTTCTGTTGACAGCTTTTGTCGAAGTCCATGTTGACTATCATCCAACAGTCATTTTGACTCCAGAAATGAAATCAGCTAATTGGCGACAATTTTCTCCAAAATCTTAGAAATTATTGGGAGTAAAGATATAGGCCGATAGTTTTGAACATGAGGTTTATGCAGGGGAATGGCATGAGGGATTTTCCACATGTTCCACATTTTCCACAGGAAATACGTTAGTGGCAATTGAGGTATTGATGATAATCATAATGTAGAACACAATTATCGGCAGTGAATCTCTGATGAAGCGAAATGGAATCCCACCCGAGCCATATGAATTATATTCTTTTAACTCTTTTATAGTTAGAATAATTGTATTACAATCCACAGGTTCAGGTCTGAAAATATTTGTGGATTTTTCACTGAAGGTAAGAGATCTATTGACAAAATCATTAGCATCTGCCACATCAGACGACAGACGTGATTGCGTTTTTTTTTTTCGAAAGATCGTGATTGAATTCCTCCGCTCTCTCATTTAGACTCTTGCTGTCATCAGTAGAACTACACTTTGTTTCAGGAACCATCATTCTGATAGTTTTCCATGTAGCGAATTTTGGATTTTTTCTCTGTAGTATTTCTTTTTGCTTCTGCCAATAGGAGATTTTACGCATTTCTTTTCTGCCTTGCACTCATGGCGTAAATCCATATTGAGATTATTTGCCGTTAGTTAGTCTCTAGCTTTCATTGCAGCTTTAATGTCATCCGTTATCCACGGTGCTCAATGTCGCGTTATCTCCCTAGTTACAGTTGGTGCACAATTTGTCTATACATTTCTGGAACGTTTCAGTCAAACATCTTACTTGTGCATTTACGTCATCAGTTTGTAGAATGTTGTTAATAGTAAATTACAAAAGTAGCTTTGGCTGTATTTCTTAAGGCAGCGAAAGGTATGAACCACTGGCTGTCTTTTTGGTTTGCTTATATTCAGAGTAGCAGCTATTAGCCATTTTATTATCAGGTGATAACAAATTATCATTAAAATCACCTAGTATATAGACGGACTTATTCCGCAGACAAATGTTCTTGAAACAATCCAAAACATAGGTGAAAGACGTAACAGGTGCATGAGGATGTCGATAGATGCACCCAACAATGATAGAAGGTAGTTGTATTGAAATCCAAATGTCTTCAACACCTACTACTTTAACGAGTCCTGTAGTTACTTCAGTTACCTTAAAATCATCCCTAATATATACACACACTCCTCCATGGCGAAAAATATATATTCACAAAAGAATCACTTACACTTGGGAGGAGCCACGTTTCACTAATGCATAAAATATTAACACATCTATCACTGACTAGCGTTTCTATTTCATCTTTATGACACAGGAATGATTGAGCATTTATATGTTCAATATTTACAAGTCCTTGTTCTGTTTACCTTTATTAACTTCGGCACCCTCTTCATGGCCAAATTCCTATGCACTGTAATAGTCGCAAAGTTGACTTCTGTGACCTTACATATGGCAGGAGGTGCATCTGAATTTATAGTCGTATCTGCAATTAGACTGTAGTTGAACTCTCCACAGTTGAAGCATCCTTGGCGATAGTTGCTTGGGCAATACCTATTTTCCACAATGGGATGTTGATTCATCCTACTATTAACTCTCGACATGTGATTACCACTGCCTCTTATAGCATTATACCTTGTGTTAGCATACACATCATACCTCTTTCTACTTTGAGTTTGCCAACGATTATCAGATATCAGGGGTCTCTCATCATATGGTAATTGTCTATTATTATTCTGTATATAATTATTTTGGGAGGGCATATGGTTTCTCTTTGCATCATTTCAGTTATCCGCTAGTTTAAAGAATTTACATTGCTTGTTAATCGCTGGCAGTAGCCTAATAACACCAAATCTTTTTAGAAAAATACCTTCATTATCGCAGTCTACGTTGAAATATATATCATCTACTTCACCTGAAATTAGTTAAATCTGAATAATTTTAATGCCGTTGTTAGAGCTCCATTCTTTTATCTTCTCATTAAACTAATTGAGTTTATCAGCAAGATAATCTGTTCTCAGAGCTGGTACAAATTTACAAATATCTCCATACCATCATTCATTTTTTTTTTTCAAATCCAGAATCAAAGACTCTAAATCATTCAAAATCATGTCTGGACTTACATCATCCATTAACTCGTGGATCCCACATTTGATAATACATCTAGCGGGCGTCAATTACACTTTTTCGTTAACCCAGCATCTCGCAAGGTCCATGGTTCTCCCTGGATGGTTCTGATTAACAGTCATTCCCTAAGATCCGATTACTTGCCTCTGAGCTTCGTATCCCCAAAGAGCAGAGTAATCTCAGGCGTTGGGAGGGGGGACTGCAGTAACCCAGAGTCCGACGAGGCGCTGTTCCGTTCCGCTTTCTGTTGTCGACCTGGTCTTCCAACGTTGGACACACTCCATCGTTGAGCCTGTTGATGGTCACGTAGGCATTTTGAACGATGTTGTTGAGTTCTTCTATGGCAAAATCCTTTTTCATAATTTCTTTACGAAGTTTTTGGAGCACAAGTTGAATCATTTGTAAGAGGTCGCATGAGAGAGAGGGAGGGAGAGAGAGGGAGGGAGAGGGAGAGGGAGAGGGAGGGAGGGAGGGAGGGGAGGGAGGGAGGGGAGGGGAGGGAGAGGGAGGAGAGGGAGGGAGAGGGAGAGGGAGAGGGAGAGGGAGGGAGAGAGAGAGTGAGAAAGAGAAAGAGAGAGAGCAAAACAAAAACAGAAAACAGGAACCACAGAAACAAACAAACAAAAAAAGGAGACGAACTGGTATTTGGCTAATAATAATTGTCAGTCACCCTTCATCATTTACATATTACCCGATAATATTAACAGCGAGGCTTTTGATACAGAAAAAAAAATATATATATAAATATGCAGTCATTACCACATACCATGCCAATGGATGATGGAGCCTAGACTTCGGTCTTATTTATTTATCAACCATTTTAACGTGTGTTCTTCATTTAAATTTGGAAACCTATCATTTGTATTACAATTTTGTATAAATTCTTACATCCTGATATACAGGTAATCATTGATTACTTATTGCAATCAATGCCGAAATCAGGGCTTTAGTATCGCATTCATATACTTTGCGGTAATAGTGGTAACTCTGATATACGGTAGCATTATATCATGAAGATAATTATATCTGTGTCAGTACGTGTGAGATATATAGACCTAATTGGCTTCCAGTGACGTTTGAAGTTCATGGGCAATTTAAGTGAAGGTGGCGACCAAACATAAAATATTTGTAACATTACAGGCATTTTAAGTGTAGGTAAAAAGCAAACATAAAATATTGTTAACACGAATTCGCCGCTAATAAATAAATTTAAGCTGAAATGTGAATAGCACACTTCAGTTATGTTATTATAATGGGAAAAAAATTACAACGATGAAATTATAATGAATTATAACTTGTTTACATTTTGTGGTCGTATATCTGATTCTCCACAGAAACTTTGATACTCAATTACTCTGTTGTATTTATTTATTTCCATACCAAAATGATGCACTTTATAAACAAAGTTGGCAACCTAAAGATCATTTTAGTGTGTGTGCCAGAACACTGAGATAATATATTCTCTTCACTCAGATCTACAGCAGAGAAACACAAAAGTAACTCCATGGCCAAACTGATCATCACATGAGGTTGGAAACTTTTTTGAAGTTATAGAGCCATATGTATATATATGTATATATATATATATATATATATATATATATATATATATATATATATATATATATATATATATATATATATATATATATATATATATATTGCAGTACATTTGCAAATTTTATTTGCATTGCACAAAAGAATAAATGTCATAAGGTGATTCTAGTGATCGATGTAAAAAAATCTACATGTAGACTTAAAATATTGCGGTTGAGGGTAGAGTAGACCTATATTTCCTTAACGCATATTACAATTATATTCTACATTTAGGTAATACCATGGAAAATATTTAAACTGCGAGTTTATCCAATAAATTTGTAGTTTATTCGATAAATTATGAGTTATAATGTGGCCGTAAATATAATTTCTTTATCTTCTGATCGAAGTTCGTATGTGTGCCTATAGCATGTAACAAAGTGGTAAGTGAATATGATTTTATCCTCTTTTGTAGTAACACTTATTTCTTTGTTGTGTGGTTTTCATGTATCATAATTACATTATCCACACAAAACATACACTTTTCAGATTGTGCTTATTTGACTATGACATATCTGTGTGAGCAAAAGAACATTTGAACATCCGGTTAGTGACGCTCTTTTGGTCTACAGATTGTAGTGTGAACGAGAAGTGTGTGAACGTGGGGGTCACGGGTAGAAGGTAGCTTTTTCAGGATATTGCTAGTGAGAATCGTGATTACAAGTTTCCATGCGGTTTTGCCGTTCACTGTAGTTTAAAGAATTAGAAAGTTTGTACTTTGGATTTGAAACCCAAGGGCGAAATTATCAAATTCCTTTTCATTCCATTAAAATATTGCATACGATGGGAATGCTTTCCTAACCTGGAAATAATGCTCCTTTTCTGTTTCTGTAAACTGGAGTTCTCTTTTTTATGTTGAGAGTTATGACTGCAGTTTGAATATCCCACAACTCATAACAATATATATTGGCGAAATTTCACATACATCTTGGACATGGAAATGTCAGACTTTGTTTCGTTATTGCTTATTTCAAATATTGATGGCTTCTCAACTCCATCTTTTCTATGTCAATGACATCATTATGTATTAATACATAACTGATGGGGTTACGTAGCTCGTTCTGCGCATGTGCAGGATTAAACTTTGAGCTCAGAAGGAAAGCCTAGTCCAGGGGTATATTAAAAGTTGATCCTGGGAAGTACCATTGAGCATTATACTTTAATATGGGATTAACTTTTATGGCGCGTACAGAAGACGCTGCTTGAGAAATTAAAGGCAGGATTACTGTTCCTTGAATTTCTTTCACTAGATTTCTTTCATTAGATTTTTATCTTTCATTGGATTGACACCAGCGTGTGGTTCAGTCGTGCAGGCAACCATGTTCCCGTTTTTTTCATGGGCGTTATCAGTTCTGATTTACAATATTTAGACAATTTATGGTCGGTTTCATTAGAAAAAATATATTTGTTGTTGTTCACTACTTGATACTCGTTGTTGATGTGCTTTTGTTTTGGTTGCTGTTATTTTCTTTAGTATTAATATTATCCATATTGATATCTTTGATAATTATTAAAATTATTATTATTATTATTATTATTATTATTATTATTATTATCAATGCTCTTATTAATATAATTATAATCATTATCACCGTATTAACAGTACCATCATAAAGAGAGAAGCAACAATTATTATTCTTGATTTTGAGTTGCCTACTGAGCCTTACACGTAATCTCTCTCTCTCTCTCTCTCTCTCTCTCTCTCTCTCTCTCTCTCTCTCTCTCTCTCTCTCTCTCTCTCTCTCTCTCTCTCTCTCTCTCTCTCTCTCTCTCTCCCTCCCTCTCTCCCTCCCTCCTTCTGTATGTTTTGTGTGTGTTTTCCTTTTCTCTCCCTCGCCCTTCCAGACGCAAACGGTAGACGAGGCCCTCCGTCAGGTGTCCTGGGCGAAGCTTCTGAAAAGTCTGGACCTCGAGGAAGGGTGGGCGGCCCTCCACACGCCTGCAAACTGCCGGGAGAAGGTAGTGTGCGAAGTCCACAGGTTACTCCGAAGGGCGTCTCCACACTCACTCCGCTTAATTAAGACGTTCGTGTAAGTTTCTTTTGCTTGCTGGATTTTGGGGTTAGTGTTATCGTGTTATCAGTGTGTTGTTAATTATATTGTTTATTTGCCTATAAGGTATTGTCCTGTTATGGGGTTATTTTTTGTTGTTATTTCTAGGGTTATTACCATTACTATCGTCGCAATCATTATTATTATTTTTATTGTTGTTTTCATTACAATCATCTATATCATTATTATTGTTGTTATTATTATTATTATTATTTTTATTATTATTATTATTATTTTATTGTTGTTGTTGTTGTTGTTATTGTTATTGGAATTACTTCCTTATGAGAATCAGAATCAGAAAGAAATCATTTATTTAGCCAAATATTACAAAATACAGAAAGCATGATATACCATTATACAGTGTGGCTTAGCCTTCCAGGAGTTGGTTAGTAAGGCCCCTGGTAAAACAATTAAGGAAGTTTGATAACAGAGTATATAATATCAACACAAGGATATATATATATATATATATATATATATATATATATATATATATATATATATATATATATATATATATATATATATATATATATATATATATATATTATAATATATAATTATATATATATATTATATATTATATATACATATTATTACATATTTGTATATATATTACATTATATAATACATTATTATATATTATATAAACATATAGTAAATTATATATTGTATTACTTAGAATATAATCATTGCATTATTAGCATACATCTTGTATTTGTACATATCACTTTATTATTTACAATAAAATAGTGTATATTGAAATTAGATTTTAGCGTATTTATATGAATCAATTATAGCAAGACCTTTCATATAGTTTTGCTATGATGAAGAGACAGTTGTGTGTTCTCCAGAATTATATGAGCAAGTTACGGCTTTTTTTGCATGACACTTGTTTGTGTGGTACATCAGTCCACGCAGTTTACTTAATTTGCAATGAACATAGTTAATGTGTGTTTTCGATGTTAATTGAAAAGCTAGGAAAAGTACGTACTACTTTCAGTGAATGGTTTATTTCTATGGAAGATGACATCGTGAAATTTTTCAAGATCTAGAGCCCATGTATTCAAGCAAACACAATTTTCAATACTTAGAAGTTCAGTACTGGTTAATCTTATCAGCCATGTAAGTGAATTACCAAAGGTGTATGGATCGTGTAGTCTTGTATCAATAATAACTAAAATTTAGTAGCATTGATTCTGTCATTGATATACACAAGTAAAAAGAATAAGGGCCCAAAATTGGGCCTTGAGGAACACCATATGTTAAAATACTTAAAGAAGAAGAATGTTTGCCAAATGATATATACTGAGTCTGGTTGAAAACTATTTGTGAGTTGTACATTGAATTCCAAAAAATACTCCCAGAGTGAATTTTCTCTCCCTCGAAGCCTTTGATAGTAGAGTGCTACACTATTTCTCCCAGAGGCCAGCGTGTCCTACACCAATATTGCCAAGATTAGCTTCCATAGACATGACCTCGCCAATGAAGTTTATATTGGTGGAGTGTCCTTCCCTGTCTAACTATATCGACCCTTTCCCCGTCAATGTTAGAAATGCTGGCGTTTTGGCCACCCAGCTAAACACTGTTGCTCCACAGCCCGCTGCCTTTTATAACCATTTAAATTGCTATGTTCAGTCACATGTATACCAGTTGTGGTAGCTCCCATGATTTATTTTATATAAGCTGTCCTTCCTTCAAGCTCAAATCTGAGGTAGCAGTTCTCAGATTCAAACTAGGCTTCACTCTATGTGAAACCAGACAAGAAGCACGCAATAAAGGTTTTCCTCTCTACCTAGTC
>NC_051421.1:15356086-15361086 GCF_015228065.2 Penaeus monodon | reverse complement strand
TTTTTTTTTTTTTTTTTGGTTGTGTGTTTTTTTTTGTTTTTTTTGGTTTGTTTTTTTTTTTTTTTTTTTTTTTTTTTTTTTTTTTTTTTTTTTTTTTTTTTTTTTGGGGGGGGGGGGGGGGGGGGGGGGGGGGGGGGTGGGGTGTGTGTGGTGTGTTTTGTGTGTGTGTGGTGGTGTGGGGTTGTGGTGTGGGTTGTTTTGTGTGTTGTGTGTTGTGTTTATGTGTGTATATGTGTTATCAACACACAACCATTTTTTCTTCTATTTTATTCCCTTTATATTCTATCAATTTCTATCCCTCTTATCTGTCTTGTGTGTATGTACTTATATTAAATATAAAATTTTATATATTATAAAATATATATATATATATTTTATATATATAAAATTATAATATATAATATATATATATATTATTTCTAAAATTTTTATGTATTAAAAACACACCAACAAAAAAATATAAAAATTATATATATATATTTTATTTTAAAATATATATATATATATATAAAATTATTTTAAAGAGAGAGAGAGAGAGAGAGAGAGATGGAAAAAGGAGAAGGGAGAAGGGGGAAGAAAAAGGGAGGGGAAAGAGGAGAGAGAGAGGATTTGTGTTTATCATCTCAAATTATCTGTTAAATACTATAGTATATATTTATGGGTATATATATATATATATTTTAAAATATATAATTATATATTATAATATAAATTATTATACCACAAAATATACAGGCTGAATGTATATAAAAATTATATATATATAATAATATATATAATTTTATATTTTAATAATATATAATAATATATATATGGGTTGTACTGGTTAGACATATATGAATATATATATACATATATATATGAATATATGTATGTATATATGTATATATATATCTAACCATGTATCTATACCTACATCATCTATCTCTCTACCCATCTCCCTTCCTCCCTCTCTTTCTATATGTTTATATATATACATATATTTTATATATATATATTATATATAAATATATATATAATTATATATATAAAATATATATTATAAAAATTATAAAATATTTCACACGCGTGGTATGATATTTTTCTAGACATTCCCATTAAGATTCAGTAAGTTACGACACGAAACCTTATGATCAAATTTTTTTTCAGAGAGGGAATGACGTCATTTCGAAACGTGATGAAACACCATAAGCTTTGACTCAACAGGTAGCAATGTACATCACGTCCATGAAACAAGAGCGTATTGGCATCTTGCAAAATTTTACTTTTCAGTCTAACAGTAGTCACTAATTCACTGGAATTTGGTTAATGATTATAATAAAATTGGATACTCCTCGAAAGTTAAATTTGCAATAATTGAATAAACCAATCGATGCGCTTATAGGTAGTGATGTATTTGAGATAAAGACGAAAGTTTAACAATATTTCACTTCAACAAAACTATCATTACGCTAATACATACGCACAAAACATGGAATTTTCTTTAAACCATTAGTGCACCTCTCTGAAACAGGACCTTGAAATCAGGAAAACAGAAACACTGAGCTCCTCCATCTGTTTAGCTTACCATCGAAACAAAAGCGAATCAACCAACGACATTACCGGAGGGTTCTTTGTTACTTAAGGCCACGATGGACGGAGGCGAATATCGCGCGCGTGTGTGGGTGTATCGATTCACACAACCACGCCAGACACATATACAAAATAATGAAGATAATGATCTTATTACTTTGATGTGTCGATGCAACCCACGCACCCCCGACATCGAAACAAAGCGTTGAATGAAGTAATGAAAAATGCCCGTTGAGGTTGAACAGCGCTAGAAACAATACGTGGAAGGAATGTCATTAGGATAGTGTTATGATTGTAGTGCTATACAACCTTGTCATGGGGCTTTTGTCATATAAGAGGGAGTTTTTTTGGGGGGAAGCTTTTGGGAGTGACTTGCGAGAGACAGAAGAGAAATGTGATAATGCGAGGAATGGTATATCATAAAAATAACGATCCAGACCAAATTGGAGATCCTATGGCAGGGGGGTCATCACTTTTATCTTTTTGCTCTGTGCACTCTAGAGAGGGGGGAGGGGGGCTTGGGAAACGAAAAAAAAATGGATGACCCCTTCATAGAGCCATTCGTGCGGAATAGCAACACTATTCAAGCGTTAAAGGGCGTTTAAGCACGTTCTTTGGGCCCAGAGCAAGAATTTTTTTGCCAACCGAACCCTTTTTAAAAAAAAAAATATTTAACATATATATATTATATTATATATATATATATTATATATATATATATATATATTAAAATATTATATAATTTGTGTTTGGGGTGTGTGTGTGTGTGTGTGGGGTGTGTGTGTGTGTGGGGGGTGTGTGTGTGTGTGTGTGTGTGTGAGGCTGACATGTTAATGTTGTACCTCGTAGATGTTCTTTATGTGACACACTTTTTTATATTCTAATTTACTGCGGTATTATTGATATTATCATCATTATTATCAATGTTCTTATTATCATTATAATTTTATTATCATAATTACTATTACCATTTTTGTTGTTTATAACTATCATTATCAGTATTGCTTTCAGTATTATCATTGTTGTTAGTATATATATATATTTTTTCTTTCTTTCTTTCTTTTTTTCTTTTTCTTTATCGTAATTATATTTATTAGTAGTTTTCCCATTATTATTGGCATTCTATTACTATTATTTTTATTATCACTATTATTTGTATTACAGCTTTAAGTTCAGTTGTTATCATAATGTTTAGTTCAAATTTATCATTTTAAAATTCGTTTTTTCGCTTAGTAAGTCAAGCCTGAACCATCACCATGGCAAGAGCGTCGTCCGTGTACCGTAGTGCCTTCGAATGCGGTTTTGTTTTTATAATTTCCAAAACGATATAGTTAGAGCAATTGAAATTTACGGCGAAAGAAACGAGATAAAGGAGTTTAAGTGAAAAAAGTTTTTCTTGTAAATCATGAATCATCAGAACACGAACAATTTATCTCTCACTTTAAGATCCTCGTCTCTCGAAATGAAGAATACGCCTACTTTTCAATGAAATAAAGAATATTTCAGATGAAAAAGTCAGATAAAATAATGATATAGAAAACAACAATCCTGTGCAAAAATAGTAATCGTCAGTAATAAGACTACGCTTGGTGCGCTGGAAAGGCCATTAAATTATTTTCGTATATTCCAAGGTCTAAACAAACAGTTTCACAAAATGAAGCGTAGGCTTTGGGCCGAAACTTTTGGACAAACCCCCCCCCGGGGAGGGCTACAAACATTATCTTTTTAGAATACACTCGGAACGGTTTTTGGTACTTTTTCGGTCGTTGTTCACTGCAGCCACTATCTTTAACGGTAGATTGAGCCAGCCTATGTCAATGCACATACTGATTAAAATAACATCTTTTGTTTTTTCAATATCAGAAGAGACTAGTGTTTATTTTTTCATAATCTCAGCGCTGTACCCCTCTGTTCAGTTGCCCACAAATGTAACACTGACCTTTTTATTCCTAATATATGTAGATATGGAAAATTAGTCTCAATTTTCTGATTATCAGAAATCAAAGTATGAAAATGTCCCAAACTATATATTTTAAAACTTGCAACGCATTAATTGGCATTAATAAAAGTCTAATACTGCATTCAGGTTACTGAATATTGAAGTATTTGTTATTCTTAGAATTAAGGCAGATAATTATTACTCGTATATGTATCTCTATTTTCACATCTATCTATCTATATGAATTTGGCGTTTGATAAACAAGTAAGATTATATCGTAAAAGAAAAATCATTATTGGTCTATTCATACTAATCTTTGAGTAAACAAATCACGAACGAAAAATGAATTTTGTCTAAAGAAAGGCCTTGTTTCTTCATGTACGTCATACATTACATACTTATAGTTTTATGCGTTCTTGAGAATATGTGTATCAGTCATTCATTTTATTCGGTGAATAAATTATCTATTACTAGGAGATCCCTGATTTGTTTTCAATTACTTTTTCTTCTTTTTGCTGTTACCATGATGAAATGTTATTAACTATTTTCACTATTATCACTACCATTATCATAATTATTGACATAAGCAACATCATCAGCATTATTATTATTATTATTATCATCATCATCATCATCATCATCATCATCATCATCATCATCATCATCATCATCATCATCATCATCATCATCATCATCGTAATAATAATAATAATAATAATAATAATAATAATAATAATGATAATAATAATAATGATGATGATTATAATCATAATAATAAAAATGATAATAATGATAAAGATAATAGCTATAATAATAATGATAATGATGATAATGATAATGATAATGATAATAATAATAACAATAATAATAATAGTAGTAGTAGTAGTAGAAGTAGTAGTAGTAATTTTAATAATAATGATAAATATAATAAAATAATAATAACAACAACAATAAAAAAGACAGTGGCAATGACACTTACATTGATGATAATAATGATAACGATAATAATAACAATGATAATTATTTATCATTATTATTATTATTTGTTGCTGTGGTTGTTGTTGTTGTTGTTGTTCTTTTTCTTCTTCTTGTTATTATTATTGTTATTATTATTATTATTATTATTATTATTATTATTATTATTATTATCATTATTATTATTATTATTATTATTATTATCATTATTATTATTATTATTATTACTCTACAATATTAGATCATATATATATATATATATATATATATATATATATATATATATATATATATATATATATATCCCAATAATATATACTTATTTTACATACGCATGTATATATTTGAAATGTATTTTATTTAAAATTGAAATATAAGCTGTTATTACAATAATAATGAAAGTAATAGCAATAATGATAATGATGATGATAATAACCGTAATGATGATAATATTGATATTGGTAATGATGATAAGAATGAAAATGATAATAGTGATTACAAAAAAATGATAATG
>NC_051421.1:15347385-15355986 GCF_015228065.2 Penaeus monodon | reverse complement strand
AATTTTTTAAAAAAAAAAAAGGTAAAAAAAAAATTTTAAAAAATGTCAAAGGTTTTGGATTTTTTTTTTTTTTTTTTTTTCCCCCTTGTTCCATATTTGACGCTCAGTTTGCATTTTTCATGATTACGTTAATGCCATGAAGGTTGACGTAGTTATCCTGCACTAGCGTTTGAAATACACTCCCTAATTAAATGAGATTCTGGACTGATGTTTAGAATATCATTTAATCAGGGAGCATCGCTTTCTCCATAAGTTCTCATTCTATCTCGATTTATTTTTATGTGTGTGTATATATATATACCTGTTTATCTATCTATCTGTCAATCTATCTATGCGTGTGTGTGTGTGTGACATTAGTATATGTACAACCCACACCCCCAAAACACACACACCACAACACACCACACACAACACACACAAAACACACACAACACACATACACCCACCCCTTTTTATTTTTTCCCAATCTATCTATGTGGTTTGTTGGTTGACATATATGATATGAACACCCCCAACACACACACACATATATATATATTGTGACAGCCAGAGAAAGAGAGAGTATATAAGGATAGATGTAGCAAGAACAGACGGTAAATAGGCAAATAAAGAGAAATTATAGTGGATGTATGAAGGGAGATGATTTATCTTTGCTTAGACATTCCTCGTGGTGGATATTCGAGCACAGAGAGGAAGCGAGAGGAACATTGATTTCCTGCTGTTATCTGAAATATTTTAAATTGTCCAGTATAGAAGGTACCCAATTCCCCTTACCTCTCTCCTATTTTGCTCTTTTTTCCTTTTACGTTTTTCTATCTTTTCTTCCTTTTCTTCTCTCTCTGTCTTTGGGTTTTCTCGTCTCGTCTCCCCCCCCTTTCCCTCTCTCTCTCTCTCTCCTTCCCTCTCTCTCTCATCCATATCAACTGTATTTCACCCCTTTATCCATGTATTGTACAATTTCTTTCACACTATGCACCCATCCCTCTTTCTTTCTCCTCTCCTGTGTCTTCTCGTATTCATCCTCTTCCCTGGCTGTTACATCTACCGTACATCGGGGGTTAGAAAAATACCGAATGCCATTACATCGAGGTCGCACATCCGCGTCTCCGGGATTAAGGGCAGTAATATGCTAAGTCGGCTTAAATAATGGAATTAATCTCCTTGAATCCCCCTTCTTTTTTTCCTTTCCTCGCTCTGTTTTTTTCCTTCTACCAGTTTTTTTCCCTTTTTCTCTCTCTGGGGCTTCTCTTTTGTGTCGTCATGTGTGGTCTTTTGTCGTCATTTTTCTTTTTCATCTTTCTTTTGGGTGTCTTTCTCCAAAGCTTTCTCTCTTCCCCGCTGCTCTGTCTTTTCCCCTCTCTCTCTCTCCTCTCTCTTTTTCTCTCTCTCTCTCTCTCTTTTCCTCTCTCTTTCCTCTCTCTTCTCTTTTTCTCCTTCTCTCTCTCTCTCTCTTTTTTTTCTCTCTTTCTTTTTTTTTTTCTTTTTTTATAATATATTATAAATTTTGTTTATATATATATATATATAATATATAAAATATGTATTTGTTTTCCCTCTAAAGCTCGATAAAAAACTCTTATAACAATACAGAATTCCCGGTCAAAAAAATTTTGAAATATAATCAAGTGAAGATGAAAAAAACCCCAAATGAGGTGGGAGAAGGAAGAACTCTGCTAGCACTGCTAAGAAACATCCCCAAAAAGAAAAAGACAAATTCCCCCTGGATATCTAAAAAAACACTAAGTGAAATTGAAACAAAAAAAGATCCAAAAATAAAAAGGTATCAATAACCAGTTGAAAAATAATTTACAAAAAACAAAAAACAAAAAAAAAAAAAATTTCAAAGATTTTTGCGACAAATAAGGAAAAATATTTAAAAACATGCCAGGAATTGAAAACTTTTATCAATAAGACAATAAAAAAACCTACAAGGAGTACGAACATACAGGGAAAATTTTAAAACCCTACAAGGACACTACAAAACTGAAGAGGATTTTTTTATGTGTGGAAAAGAAGTAAAAGATAGAGGGAATAAATTTTTCCCAATTAACAAAAAAAAAAAGATCAAAACAACAACATTAATTGACTCAATGACAGCAGGATGAACCCACCCCCCACGCGGAGAATTTATAAAAGCCATAAAAGAAGTAAAGAATAAAGAGCCCGGGAATAGATGAAATAACGCAGAACAAATTTAAAAATGCGGGCAAAAGTTGAATACTTTTTTAAAAAACCTGTAAAAAAAATAGGGAATGAAAGAAAGGGCCAGAAGAGGGTAAAACAGTTTTTACTCCCTACCAAAAAGGGTGACGCACCCAATGCAACAAAAGGACAATTGCCTTAATAATCAAGCGAAAAATTTTGTAAAAATTTATTGCTGAAAGAATGAATTTTAAAGTTAAAGAGGAAATTGCAGACGAAAAAGGGGGGTTTTCGCCTGAAAGGCCCAGAAACCCAGTTTCAAAAATTTAAAATTGATATAGAAAAAAAACAGAAAAACATAAAAAAGACCAAACCCGGTTTCACGATAGTGAAATTTTTGATACTTTTGATCCAAACCCTCTGGAATAAATGTACGTATGAAGTTTCCAAAAACATATCCAAAAAATAAAACCCTTTTTGACCAACAACAAGCAGTTAAAAACCCACTTATGGGAAACAGAAGGGTTCAAAGTCAAAAAGGAGTACGAAGGTTGCTTTCTGTCCCGCCCCTTTTTAAAAAAAATTCGAAAAAATTTGGGGGGCTCTAGAGAATTTGAAGGAAACTGTGGATGGTGGGGGGATACAAAATTTCAAATTTGAGGTACGCCGAGATTAAAGTTTGTTTGCCGCAGTATCACGAACAAAAAAACTACTAGATAAAGTTAGGAGAAAGCGAAAAGCGGCTTTTTTCTAATGCCCAAAAAAATAAGACAGAAGATTCAAAGATAACCGCAATAACAAGAGAACATGTTAAATCAATGGAATGATTGGGAAAAAGGGTTTAAAGGTTCACTTATTTGGAACGGGTTTTAAAATAATACAAGAGATTTACCCGGGGATAAAAAAAAGAATTACCATTGCCAAAAGCCCCAAAAGCTTCAATAAATTGGAAAGACCCAGATACCTTTCGGAAAAACTGAGGTATTGAAAACCCTTAGTTTTCCAATTGTCATAGGTCTGAGTGTTGGGGGGTTTTTGAAGTAGAAGACAAAAAAAAAAGATCTAGTTTTTAAATTGGGGTTTTAAAACGAAAAACGGTATTAGCTGGGGAGAGAAGAAGAGAATGATGAAGTGCAGAAAAATAAATTTTTAAAGACCCCATGTTGGGGCATCTTGAAAAAGAGGAAATTTAAAATTATTTGGGCATGTAATGAGAAATAAAAGTAGAGAAAAACTTTCTGACAGGGATGGTGTAGGAAACAGAGGAGGGCAAACCCAAGACAAGACTGAGCGACAATTCAAAGTATTTTCGGGTGTCGATGGTACAAGGGAAAGAAAAGCGTAAGATCGAGTTTTGTGGCGAAGGATGGTGGGGGAGACACGGTGCTAAACATGAGCTACCTTTTTTGATGATGATGTATGATGTGTATGTATTTATTTTTACAGTATGTACACAAATACATTTATATATATTTTTAATATAATATAAAATAAATATATATTTCATGTATAATAAAATTTTATAGTTATATATAAAAATATTATTTAATATATATATATATATATAATATATATATATAATATACAACACACCCCAAAACACCACGTGTGGGGGTGGTGATATAGTAGGTAGATGATAGAAAAAGATAGAAGATAGATAAGTGATAGATAGATAGAAAATAATGAAGACAGATAGATAGATGGTAGAATAGATATATTAAAATACAAATCCCTACCTGAAATTACACATGTCTTTTTACAGCGTGCGTCCACTGTGTGCGTCGCCTCCCTACAAAAGGCTTTTCTCCCCAAAACATTCAAATATTCAGGAAGGTTTGTATTTTTTTCTTTTTCTGACCTTATCAGCAGTTTTGTCAGGCTATCTGTCCTGCGACCACGTCTTCCCCCTTTTCCTTCTGTAATTTTCCCTTTTTTTTTTGCTAATTCTTTTTTCTGTCTTTTTCACCCCCCCTTATCCTTTCTTTACTTTTTTTTCTCTTTATGTCATTTCCTTACTTTTCCTTTTCCAAACCCCAGTTTATGCTAGTCAAGGGGACATTTTCGTGAGGAACGGTTACTCATATCTCTTTTGGCGTATTTTGGCAAAGAAGAGAGAAATTATTAAAAAACTGTAGATTATTTTAAATTTTGGTTTTGGCAGTAGCTGACAGGCGGAAAAAGAAAAAAATTTGCTTAACAATAAATGTATCGATAAGGTGACCTCTTTCCCCCATGCGTCTGTGGTTTTTTTACGGAGAAATTTCGGGGTGACAGATCTAAAAATACGAAGAATTAGAAAATTCTAGACTTAATGTATCAAAAAAAAAAAATAGGAAACAAAAGGTCGAAAAAAATAAGAAAAATAACTATTAACCTTTCCATTTCCCAAATTTTTTTACGTTTACGCACGCTACGAAATTTGGAAAAGAAAAGACACGCAAGTATAGTCGGGGCAGACGAAGCCATGCAAGGGCTTTCAAGGGGGGGGTAAGGCCCTTTATATAAAAAGGGGATTTTTGAAGACAAAATAATATTCATACAACACATACCCCGTGCGGGTGTTGGGGGGTGTGGGCATATTATATTAAATTAATATATTTATATAATTTTATAATATATTTTTTTTTGTTTTTTGTGTGTGTGGTGTGTTGTGGTTTTTTTTGTGTGTGTGTGTGTGTGTGGGGTTGGGTTTTATATATTTTATATTTTATTATATTTTTAAAATTTTAAATTATATAAAATATTATATATATATTATATATATATATTATATTATGATATGTTTTTGGATATAGTGTGTATATATATATTATATAATATATATATTTATTATATATCATATATTATTATAATTATTATATATATATATATGATATATATATTTATATATTTATAACATTATATGTATGTATGGATATATGTATATATATATATATATTATATACAATTATATATATATATATATATAATATATATAAAATTCTTTAATACAATTAATATATAAAAAGGGTGTGTGTGTGTGTGTGTGTGTGTGTGTGTGTGTGTGTGTGTTTGGGTGTGTGTGTGTGTGTGGTGTGGTGTGTGTGTGTGTTGTGTGTGTGTGGGGTGTGTGTTTTGAAAGGCGTGTGTAAACACACGTACACGTACACATCAGTATTTACTTTCGCTATGTCCTTCGCAGTACGTGTACATTCCAGCGATTACATATGTTAATCGGGTTTTTTACGATCAGAATTACGTAAACGACGATATGTGAGGCTCTTTCTTTACTTCGTATACTAATGACGTAACGTGGTGATATATATATGCGGGAGTTTAAGAGATCTTGAGGCAAAGGAGAGGGAAAAATAGGAAAAAAATACATCATTCGTATCCTCAACGCAATGTGTGATGGAGGTTTTTTAGTCGTTGCCGGAGGCAGAAGGGGTGGAAATAAAAACGATGCATGTTTAAATATGCGGGAATTGCGCTGTTAAAAAGATATGGGGAGAACACAACCTTGGAATAACTTTTATTTTTCGTTTTTGAGTATGTTAATGTTACTTGCTTCCTTTATCCCGTGACAAACCCCGGGGTTATCTTATTATCAATATTATCACTATTATTAGCATTGTATTATTTTTATTATTATTATTATTATTATTATTATTATTATTATTAGCATTATTATTTTCAAAAATCTTTATTTTTATTACTAGCATTATTATTATTATTTTATTATTATTATTATTATTATTTATTATTTAATTATTATTTGCACTATCAACTCATTACTATTATCATTATTTTTGTTGTTATTTTTTCATTATTTTACTGTTTTTGTTATTATCACTTTTTTTATTTATTATCATTATTATTAGTAGTTTTAGTAGTATTAGTAGTAGTATATTTTTAAATTATCATCATTATCATTATTATTATTTTTATTATTATTATTTGTCAACGTGTCGTCATTACTATTATTAGTTATTAACATTTTTTTTCATTATTATCATTATTATCACCATTATTATTTTTTTTATTGCTATCATTATTATCTTATCATTATCATTTTATTATTATTTATTATCATTATCATTTTTTTTTTTACGGTTATTATTATCTTTATCATTATTATCACTGTCGTCGTCAGCATTATTATCTTTATCATTATTGTTATTTTTGTCATTTTTATTACTACTGTTAATAAATTATTATATATTATTATCATATTGTTGTTTTTTTTATCAACCCCATTATTATTATTAATATTATTATTAGTAGTAGTAGTGGTGGTAGCAGTAGTATGATTTTTATCATGAATATTCTTTATTGCTACTGTTATCATTATTACACGATATTTTTATTACGTTTTCATTGTTATTGATTATTTTTTATTGGCACTGTTATCATTATCACCATTACTTTTATTATCATTATTTCTATTTTTTTTATTACTAACATCGTTCATCATTTTTACTATTATCATTATCATTAATTCATTATCATTATTATATTTATTTTATTATCATAAACGTTTTTATGTTGTTATCTTTATTATTTTTTTATTTTTTTTATTATTATTATTATTATTATTATTATTATTCCATTTTTATTATTGTTTTTATTATTATTATTATTATTATATCATCATCATTATTTATTGTTATTGTTTCATTATTATTATTTCATTATTTTTATTATTATTATTATTATTAATTTTTATTATTATTGTTATTAATATATTATTTTATCAGTATTATTTTATTGTTGTTGCTGTTGTTGTTGTTGTTGTTATTGTTATCATTATTATCATTATTATGATATTGTTTTATCATTTTTGGCTTTTATATTTATTATTATTATATTATTATTATTATTTTTAAATTTTTTCATTATTATTATTACTATTATTATAGCTATTTTATTCTTTTTATCGTTATTTTCATTTTTATTATTATTATCACCACTATTATACAAACATTATTTATCTTTATCTTAATTTTACTTATCTTTACTTAATCCTAATCATCATTACTGTCAATATCGCTGTCTTTGTTTATTGCACCATTCCCGTTATCACTGTTTTTTTTCATTTTTGTTATTTTTATTATTATCAGTATTGTTATCATTATCTGATCATGGCCGTCATTATAATCCTTGTTATCACGAATGGGATAACAATTTCTTTTATCATCATTATTGTTGTTGTTGTGTTACGGGGTTTGGGGTTGTTGTTTTTGTTTATCATGAACTCATCACTACCCAATATATATATAAAATATATATATTTTATAATATATATATATATATATATATAAAATTTTATTATGTATGTTGTATGTATATATTACATATATGTAAAATATATATACATATACATATAATATTTTATAATATATATATATTTTATATATATATATATAATATATATAATATATTATGGAAGGAGAGAGAAAGAGAGAAAAGAGGAAAGAGGGGGAAAAAAAAGAGAGAAAAGAGAGAGGAGAGTGGTGTATGTTTATCCGTCGAAGGCCTTTATGGTCTGGTAAATGTGTCATACCAAAACGTAAAAAAAAAGGAAAAAAAGGAAGTTTTTTTTACCTCTATGTTTTTTTTTTTCCCTTTTGCCTCCTAGCGTTCACAAGATCTGACTCACCCGTCGATTATAAAAAAATTTTTTTTATAGAATTTTTTAGTACTTGCATCTCTTTTTTTTTACTTACTTTTCCCTCTAATATTTAATTTCCTTTTTGGGTATTTGCTTTTCCTTCTAATATTTACATTCCTTTTATTTTTGCATTCCCTTTTATCCCTTTTATTTCCTTTCCTATTTCCACTTCGGGATCCTCACACCCCCCCCCCCTACCCCCGTTTTCCCGACTCACTGCCTCGCGCGCCCCAGTGACGTCATCACCCACGTTGTGACTGTCAAGGGCAAAAATGGATAAAATCGTCGTCTACCGTTTTCATAACAAGGAACATTGCCATGCTGATATATATATCTTTTCCCCAGCGAATGGGGAGGGGGGGTATTTAAGCAAAGCCAGTTGTTTTGTAAGATCATCTGGAGGTTTACCCCTGTTAATGATGAGACTACTACTACTGCTAATCTCTTTGCTATACTGATATAATGATGATAGTAATGTGATAAAGTATAGAGTAAAGATAAAAAAAGAAATTTTATTTAAAGATAACAATAGTGATAATCGTGAAAAAAAAAAAAACAAAAAAAAAAAAAAAAAAAAATAATTTTTAACAATTAAAAAAAGAAAAAAAATGTAATTAATAATAATAATAAAAAAAAATAATAATAAAAATTATTAAAATGAGTTTTTTTTTTTAAACAAAAAAATTAAAAATTTAAAAATTTAAAAATAAGTTTTAAAAATTAAAAAAATTAAAAAAGTTTTAATGAAAAAAAAAAATGAAAAAAAAGGAAAAAAAAATTTTAAAAAAAAAATTAAAAAAAAAACTAAT
>NC_051421.1:15335891-15347285 GCF_015228065.2 Penaeus monodon | reverse complement strand
CCCAAACACCGTTTAAAATTTTTTTTTCTTCCCCAAAAAAAAAAAAAAAACCCCCCCCCCCCCCTTTAAAATTAAAAAAGGGGGTTTTGGGTTGTGACATAATTTCCCCCCCCCCCTTTTTTTTTTTTGGGGGGGGTTTTTTTTGGTTTGGGGGGGGAGGGAAATAGGCAAAAAAAGGGAAATTTATAGGGGATTTGAAGGGAATGATTTATTTTTCTTAACTTCCTCGGGGGATATTCGAGCACAGGAGGAAGCGGGGAAACATTTTTTCCGGGGTTTATCGAAAAAAATTCAGTAAGAAGGTACCCAAATTTCCCCCCTTACCTCTCTTCCTTGTTTTCTTTCTTCTCTCTTTACGTTTTTCTATCTCTTTTTTTTCTCTCTCTCTTCTCTCTGTCTGTCTCTCTCTGTCTCTGTCTCTCTCTCTATCTCCCTCTCTCTCTTCTCTCCCCCCTCCTCTCTCTTTTCCCTATCAACGTATTTCACCCCTTTATCCATGTATTGTACAATTTCTTTCACACTATGCACCCATCCCTCTTTCTTTCTCCTCTCCTGTGTCTTCTCGTATTCATCCTCTTCCCTGGCTGTTACATCTACCGTACATCGGGGTTAGAAAAATACCGAATGCCTTTCACGAGGTCGAATCGCGTCTCCCGGGGTTAAGGCAGTAATTCTAAGTCGGGCTTTTAAAAATGGAATTTAAACTCCTTAATCCCCCTCTTCTTCTTTTTTTTCCCCCGCTCTGTTTTTTCCTTTTTTCATATCTCTTTCTCTTTCTCTCTCTGTGTCTTACTCTTTTTGTGTCCGTCAGTGTGTGTGTCTTTCTGTCTGTCTATTTTTCTCTTTTTCAGTCTTTCTCTCTGGGTGTCTTTCTCACAAAGTCTTTTTTTTCTGTCGCTGTCTCTTCTCTGCCTCTCCTCTCTCCTCTCTCTCCTTCTCTTTCCCCCCTCTCTCTCTCTCCTCCTCTCCTCTTCTCTCTCCTTTCCTCCTCTCTCTCTCTCTCTCCTCTCTTTTCCCCCCTCTCTCTCTTTTTTCTCTCTTTTTTTTTGCTTTTTTTATAAAATTAAAATTATTAATTATATAATTAATTTATATTATTAGTATGTATGTCCCCTAAAGCTCGACACAAAAATCTTGATAAAAACTACAGAATTTCAGTTCAACAAATTTGAAATATCAATCAAAAGTGAAATGTAAAAAAACCAAAAGGTTTTGGAAGAAGGAAAAAAAACTCCCGCTGAGACGCTTAAAAAACTATCGCCAAAAAGAAAAAAACAAAATTCCCCCCGGATATCTGAAAAAAAAACCAAGTGAATTGAAACAGAAGAAAGCCCAAAAAAAAAGGTTTTCAATAACCTTGAAAAAAATAATTACAAAAAACAAAAAAAAAAAAAACAAAATTCAAAAATTTGCGAAAGATAAGGAAAAATATTTAAAAAGAACATTGCCCGAGAATTTAAAAATTTTTATCAATAAGACAAATAAAGAACTCTACCCAAGGAACGAAAAATCCACGGAAATTTAAACCTACAATGGACCTATCAAAATGAAGATGGACTGTTTAGTGAGGGAAAAAGAAGCAAAGTAGAGGGAATCAATATTTTTCCCAATTTATACAAAAAAAAAAAAGATCTAACAAAAAATTTAATTAGACTAAATGACAGCGAGGATGAACCCCCGCCATTTGCTGGACGAATTTAAAAAAAGCCATAAAAGAAGTAAAAATAACAAGACCCGGAATAGTGAAATAAAGCAGAACAAATTAAGAATGCGGCAAGGTTAAATATTTTTCTCAAACTCTGAAAAAAAAATAGGGAAAGAAAGAAAAATGGCCAAAAGACTGGGTAAAATCAGTCTTTACTCCCTCCCAAAAAAAGGTGACGCCTCCAATGCAACAAAATAGGACAATTGCCTTAAAAATACAGCAGCAAAATTTTTTTAAAAATTTATTGCTGAAAAAAATGAATTTAATTAAGAGAGGAAATTGCAGACGAAAAAGCGGGTTTTCGCCCTGGAAAAGGTTCCAAAACCAGTTCAAAATTTAAAATTTGATAAGAGAAAAACAGAGAACATCAAAAAACCTATACCTGTTTTTTCATCGTTTATGTGAAACTTTTGAACTTTTGATCACGATACCCTCTGGAATAACTTACGATATGATTTTCCCAAAACACATCCCCAAATTTAAAAAAACCCTTGTTGCCAAACAACAAGCAGCGTAAAAACCCACTTATGGGTTAACAAATGGTTCGAAGTAAAAAAAGGGAGTAACGGGGTTGCTTTCTTTTCCCGCCCTCTTTAATATAATTCTAAAACAATTAGAAGGTGCTCTAGAGAATTTTGAAAGGGAAAGTGGATGTTGGAGGAAAAAAATATCAATCTGAGGTACCCCGATGTATAGTTTTTATTGCCCCAGTATCACTGAAAATACAACAACTACTAATAAAGTTAGAGAACAAACGAAAAAAGGTGGCTTGTTTTTTTTAATGCCCAAAAAAACTAAAACATGAAAATTCAAAAATAACCGGCAAGACAAGATGAACATTACAATCAAAGGAAGTTTGGGAAAAAATTTAAAATTCACTTTTTCTTGGAATGTTTAACTAATCTATGATGATTTACCGGAGATAAAAAAAAGAATTTCCATTGCCAAAAACGCCACAATTCTTCAATAACACGGAAAAAGACCGAACATTACCTTCGGACAAAGCTGGGTTATTGAATCATTTGTTTTCCCAAATTTCATCATAGGGTCGAGGTTGGGTGTTGAAAAAATAACAGAAAAGATCAAAAGTTTTTAAATGGGGTTACAACGAGTACTGCTATTTGCTGGACAGAGAAAAAGAGAAAGAAGGCTGAGAAAAATAAAATTTTAAAGACCGCGTTGGACATCTTGAACAAGGGAAATTAAAGTTTATTGGGGATGTTTTTGAGAAGTAAAAATATTGAGAAAAAAAATTGCTGACAGGGATGGTGATGGGGAAAAAGAGAAAGGGCAAAAAAAAGAAAGATGGCGAAAATCAAAATTTGCGGGCTGTCGATGGTACAAGTGGAAAAAAAAAGCGTAAGATCGAGTTTAGTGGGGAAGGATGGGGGGAGAATCCACGGCTGCTCAAACATGGCATACCGTTATTGATGGGATGGGAGTAGTATATTTATTTATACCGTATGTACCAAAACATACATTTTAAAATATAATATATATATTTTATATATAATATATATATATATATATTAGTTATTAAAAAAATTTTAGTTTTTATATAAATATAAATATATATATATATATATATTTTTAATTATTATATTATATAAAATACACACACACAACACACAACGTGTGGGTGTGTGATATAATAGGAATAGATAAAAAAAATAATAGATGAAAAGTAATAGATAGATAGGGCAGTAAAAACAGAAGATAGATAATGGTAGAATAGAAATAACAAACATATATCCGTACCTGATATATTACACATGTCTTGATGGTGCGCCCCACTCGTGGCGTCGCCCCCACTACAAACGGTAATTTTCCCCCAAAAATTTCGTTTTCATGAAGGTTTTGTTTTTATTGCTTTGCTGCCCTATCACGCAGTTGTTAGTCGGCTTCGTCCTTGCCGACCACGTTTCCCCTTTTCCTTCTGAATTTTTACCTTTTTTTCTTCTAATCCTTCTTTTCTTGTCTTTTTCACCCTTTCTTTTCCATTTCTTCCCCTTTTTTTTTTCTCTTCTATGCTCATTCTCCTTACTTCCCCTTTCTCCAACCCCCAGATTTTTGCTAGTTCAAGGTGACATTTTCGTGAGGAAGGGTTTCTATCACTTTTGGCGTATTTTTGGGAAAGTAAAGAGAAATTTTTAAAAAATGTAGATTTTTTAAATTTTGGGTTTTTGGGAGTATGCGACACGGAAACAAAAAAAAAATTTCTATAACAATTATAATGATCGATAAGGTGACCCCTTCCCCCGGCCCGTTGTTTTTTTTATTTCGGAGGAAATTGGGGCTGATCAATCTAAAAATACCGAAGAATTTCCGAAAAATTATAGACCTTTAAAGATAGAAACAGAAAAAAAAACATAATAGGAAACAAAAGGATCGAAAAAGTAAGAAAATTACACATATTAACCTTCCCTTCCAATTTTTTTTACGTTCACGCACGCTACGCTTGGAAAAAAAAAAAGACACGCAAATTTTATGGACATACGCAGGCCCTGCAAATGGCTTTAAGGGGGGGGTAAGGCCCCCCTTTAAAAAGGCTGATTTTGAAGACAAAAATATATTTTACAACAATCACGGGGTGGTGTGTGTGGGGGTGTGCTATATAATATATATATATATATATATAAAAATTTTAAATATAATTATATTATATATGTTTTTGGTGGGGTGTGTTGTGTGTGTTGTGTGGTGGTTTTTGTGTTTGTGTGGTTGGTTTTTTGTTTAATAATTTATATATATTATATATATATATTTTGTATTATATATATTAATAATATATATTAATTTTATTTTTTATATATATTTATTTTTAATTTATATTTTTTTTTTTTAATTTATATATATATATTATTATGATATATATATATTTATATATTTTATTTCATATACTTTTATATATTATAAATATATATATATTTCTATAAAATTTTAAATATATATAATAATATTATTATTATATATTCAAAAAATTATTTAAAAAAACGGTGTTTTTTGGGTGTGGTTTTTGTGTGTGTGTGTTTTTTGGTGTGTGTGTGTGTGTGGTGGGGGGTGTTTGTGTTTTTGGGTGTGTGGTGTGTTGTGTTTGTGGTGTTGATTTGTAAACACAGTACACGAAACCCACAGTTTCTTTCGTATTCCTTCCAGAAAGTGTCACTTCCGCGTTACATTTTTAACGGTTCTTTACGTATCAGAATTTACGTAAGACGATAGTGGGTCTTTCTTTATTTTCGTATACAAAAATGACGTAAACGTGGTGATTATATAGGGGATTTAAGAGATTGAGGAAAAGGGAGAGGAAAATGGGAAAAAAAAACATCATTCGTACCTAACCAATGTGTGAGGGAGGTTTCTTGTCGTTGCGGGAGCCAGAAGGTGGGGATAAAAAACAGTTTTTAAATATATCGTAATTTGCGCTTTTAAACAGATATGCGAGAACAACTAACCTTGGAAAACTTTTATTTTACGTTTTTGAATTTTTAATTTTATTGTTCCCTTGATCCTGTGACAATCCAGGGGTTTTTATTATAAAATTATCACTATTTTTAGCATTGTATTTTTCATTTTTATTTTTATTTTTAAATTTTTATTATTTTTTATTATTATTTTTTTATTATACATATCATTTATTTTTATTACTAGATTATTATTATTATTTTTTTTATTATATTATTTTAAATTTATTATTTTTTTAATTATCAAAAACATTACTTTTATCATTTTTTGTTTGTTTTTTTTATCATTATTTTACTGTGTTGTTATTACCCTTTTTTTTCATATTTATTATTATATTTTTATTAGTGTTTTTAGTGTATTGTATATATATTTTATTTCATATTTCTTTTTAATTATTATTTTATTATTATTGTAACAGTTTCGTCATTATATTTTTAAATTTTACTTTATTTCTTATTACATTATTATCACCATATTATTTTTATTATTGCTATCTTTTATATTTATCATTTCATTATTATTATTATTATTATTTTTATTTTTTTTATTATTATTTTTATTATTATTTTTATTATTTTTTTATTATTATTACTTTTTTTTCATTATTATTATTATCGTACATTATTATTACATTATTATCATCATTATTTTAACACAATAGTCTTATTAGTCGTGATTTTTAATGTTATCATTATCATTTTGTTTTTAGGGTTTATTATTATATCATTATTATCACTGTCGTGTCAGCTTTTTTTCATTATCATTATTTTTTATTATTTATTTTATTACTACTTAATAATATTTTTAAATTATTTTTCATTTTGTTGTTTTTTTTATCAACGCCATTATTACTTTTAATATTAATTAGTGTAGTAGTAGTTTAATAGCATTATATATTTTTATCATAATATTCTTTTTTTGGGCTACTTTATCATTTTTATCAATTTTTTTTTATTCCGTTACAGTTATGATTATTTTTTTTTTGGCACTTTTATCATTACCCATTAATTATATATTTTTTTCATTTTTTTTATTAAACATCGTCATCATTTTTACTATATCATATCATTAAATCATTTATTATTACTATTTTATTACAAAATTTTCATCACGTTTTTAGTTGTTTCTTTATTATTTTTTATTATTATATTATTATTGTTTTTTATTATATTATTATTATTATTATTTTTAAATTTTTATTATTATTATTTTATTATCATCATCTTATTTTTATTATTTTTTGTTATCATTATTAATTATCATTATTATTATTTTTATTATTATTATTTTTATTATTATTATTATTATTTTATTTTTATTATTATTTTATTACTTTATTATAGCTATTTTTATTCTTTTTATCGTATTTTCATTTTTCTTTTTATTTTTTTATTTACCACTATTATCATCATTATTTATCTTTATCTTAATTTTTTACTTATCTTTAAAAAATCCTAATCATCTTACTGTAATATCGCTGTCTTTGGTTTATTGCCCCCTTTCCCCGTATCATGTTTTTTTTTTTTTCTTCACATTATCTGATTATTATCATTTTTTAACATTGTCGTACTATTACTTATTGTTTTCTTCATTATCATTACTTTTTTTATCATTTTGTTATTGTTATTATTTTCAGTATTGTTTTTCATTACTGACATGGCCGTCATTTAATCCTTTTTATCACAAGGGGGAAACAATTACTTTTTTTATCATTATTGTGTTTTTTGTGTTTCTGTTGGTGGGTTTTTGTTGTTTTCATAACCACCTACCAATATAATATTATATATAATATAAATAATAATATATAATATATATTTTATATAATATATATTTGTATATTATTAATATAAATATATGTATTAAAATTATCATATACAATACAATATATATATATATTATAAATAATATATATTAAAATATATTAAAATATATATATTATGGAAGAGAGAGAGAAAGAGAGGGAAAGGGGAAAGAGGGGGGGAAAGGGGGGGAAAAAGAGAGAAAGAGAGAGGGGGGAGGGGGTGTGAATTTTTTTAAAATTATTTTTGGGGAAATGGTAATTTCCCACAAATAAAAAAAAAAAATAATTATTTTATCTATTTGTTCTTTTTTTTCCCTTTTTTTTTTTTTAGGAAAGAAGACACCGGATTGAAAAAGACATTTTTTTATAGAAATTTTGTCTTGCATCCTTTTTTTTTTTTTTTTCTTCCTTACCTCAAAATTCATTTTCCTTTTGTTAAATTGAAATTTTTTCCCTTTTTATTTTCTTTCCCTTTTTATTACTTGCATTCCCTTTTTATTTCCCTTATATTTCCCTTTCCATTTTTTTCACCTTCGGGATCCTCATACCCTCTCCCCCCTACCCTGTTCCCGCTGATCACTCTCGGCACGCCCTAGTGACGTCATCACCGATCGTTTTTTACCTGTCAAGGGCAAACAAAAAGGAAAAACTCGCATTCCCCTTTACAAAAAAAGGAAAATTGCGCATGCTCGATATATATCATTTTCCCCAGCGAAGGGAGGGTGGGGTTTTAGCAAAGCCACTTCGTTTTTGTAAAGATCATCTGGGTGGGGTTTTCCATGGTAAAGATAATACTACTACGTAATACTCTTTGTATCTATAGAATGATGATAGTATGATGATAAAAGTAGTATAGTAAGATAAAAAAAGAATATTTTTTTGAACAATAGTGATAATCGTGATGATAAAAAAATAATAATCAATAGATAATGTAAAAAAAATAATAATAAAAATAATAATATTATTATTATTTTTATTATCTTATTAAATAATATTAATTACAATTAATTTTAAAGATAATGATGATAATAATAATAACAATTAAAAATAATAATAATAAAGATGTAATGAGATGAAATTATACAATAATAATTAATTAAAATTTTAAAAATCTAAAAATAATGATAATAAAAATATAATAAAATGATAAAATAAAAAATTATAAAAATAAAAAAAAAACAATGATAATAAGAACAAAAACAAAAATCATGTTAAAAATAATAATAACAAAAAGAAAAAAAAATAAGAGATGTGATGAGATGATAATGATGATGATGATGATAATAATAAATAAAATAATAATAATGATAATAAATAAAAATGTTAAAAATAAAATATAATAATAATAATAATAATAATAAAAAAAATAAATATAATAATAATAATAAATAAAAATAATAACAATAAAAATAACAATGATAATAAGAACAACAAAAATAATTATATTAAAAATAATAACGAAGATAAACATAAGATGACGATGATATGAAAAATAAGATAAAATAAATGTAATAATAGAATAATAATAATAATAAAAATAATAATTTAAAATAAAAATAAAAATAATATAAATTTAAAAATAAAAAAATAAAAAAAAAAACAAAAAAAACAAAAACAAAAAAAAAAAAAATAATAAAAATAAAAAATAATATAATAATAATAAAAATTAATAAGAAATTTTATCATTTTATTTTTTCAAAACTTTATTACTTTTATCATTATTTTATCTTCTTCCCTTAAAAAAAAATACTTTTGTTATTTCATTTTTTTATTATCAAATTATTATCATTTTTATTTTTTTTAATCATATTATCATTATCATTTATTATTATTATTTTTTATTTTGTTTTATTTTAGTATAGTAGTAGAAAAAAGTATGTATAGTTCATTATCATACCTTTTATCATTATCAAAATTTTAATTAAAAACACTAAAAAAAATGTAATAAAAGACAAATTTTAAAAAAATGATAATAATTGATGACAATAAGAATAATAAAAATATGATAAAATGATAACAAGGGCCCAAAGATAATATAAAAATTTGAAAATTTTTTAATTTTATTGTTGGGATTACAGTTATTATTATCATTATTTTATCACCATACTAAAAAAATGTGATATTAAAAATATATTTGAAAAATAAAAACAAAAACGACAATGTAAGAACAAAAAAATAACAGATTCTATCATCGAATTTATCAAACTATCATTTTAAGGATATCCCTTTTTTCATATTTTCAGAACAAACAAAAAGAACCCCCCCCCCCCCAGGGGACCTTACCCCCTACCCCCACCCCCCCCCCAAAATTTTCCCGCAAATGGGAAAAAAATAATGCTCAGACACAGGGTCCGAACTTTTCCTATCGTCATTATTATGATGTTCTAAAAAACGTACCCTTTGGGTTTTTTCCCCCCCCCCCCCCCTCCCTTAGCCAGTTTGTATTCTTAAAAAAAAAAAAAAAAAATAAAGGTTTTCCCTTAATCCAAGAAAAAAACCTTACCAGACCCCGGTTCGTGGGTATCGAGCAGCGTACAATTTTTGGTGTGATTTCTCTCCCTCCAAAAGATACTTATAGCACGCAGGGCGGCGTGAGAGGCTGTCCTAGGTTTTGAGGGAAAGTTTTGGTTTGAGTAGCTTTGAGAGGTTGTTTTTGATCGGAATGGGTGGGTTTTTGGGGGGGGATGACAATGGAAGGGGGTGGTGGGTGGTGTTTCTGTTTCTCTTTCTCTCTTTTCTCTCCTCTCTCTTTTTTCTCCCCTCCCCCTTCTTCTCTCTCTCTCTCTCTCCCCTCTCCTCCCTCCTCCTTTTCCCCCCTCTCTCCCCTCCCCTCTCAAAACTCTTTTAAAACTCCTTTTTTTTTTTCTCCCTTCCCCTTTCCCCCTCTACTTTCCCCCCCTTTTTTTTTTTCCCCAAACCCTCTCCTCTCTCTCTCTCTCTCTCTCTCTTCTCTCCTCCTCTCTCTCTCAAACTCTCTCTCTCTCTCTCTCTTTCTCTCTCTCTCTCTCTCTTGTGATGAAAGTAGAGCCTGGCAGACTGTTGGTGGGGGGGGGGGGAGCTGATAAACGAACAGAGAGAAGAAAAGACATAAAAGTAAAGAGAGAAGCACAAAGGAAATGCAAGAAAGTGGAAGATATATAAAATGATGAATATGAGAAAAAAGTACAACGGACAGGAAGTGCGTGCGCGCCCGCGTTTTCCAAAAAACTCACTACAGGAAATTAAAAATAACATGTAGGCTATTTTCTCAATTCTGTAATGAATAGAACATCTTTTACTTTTAAGTACCGTATAAAGCTTTCTTGCTTATAAAGAAAACCTGAAACAAGTCTAAGAATTAATCTATGTAGTTTTTTTCCGAAAGCTCTTCCGTTGATTAATATTCCTCCTTTCCTGGCGCACTGAATTACTAATTACAATAAAAGGGTCGTTATTTAAGTCGCAGGTTTTCTAACTGAACCTGCTCTTTCCGGTTCTGCTCTGTCGCCGATCGAGATGTTGGTAAATAGTAGCGACGAGGCGGTTGGCCACAAACTGGTACTTTCTAGTAAATGATAGTTCATATATATGTGCGTGTGTGCGTGCGTGCGTGCGTGTGTGTGTGTATGTTGTGTGTGTGTGTGTGTGTGTTGTGTGTGTGTGTGTGTGTGTGTTGTGTGTGGGGTGTGGTTTTGTGTGTGTGTGTGTGTGTGTGGGGGTGTGTGTGTGTGGTGTGTGTGAGCGTGTGTGTGTGTGTGGGAGAGAGAGAGAGAGAGAGAGAGAGAGAGAGAGAAGAGAGAGAGAGAGAGGTTTATAGAGAGAGAGAGAGAGAGCTTGAAAGAGAGAGAGAGAGAGAGCATGACAGACAGAGTGTGTGTGTGTGAATATGTGTATGAGGGGTGTAACTTTTGTATGTGTGTAAATATGCATGCGTGTGTAAATATGTGTATGTGAGTGTAAATGAGTGTGTGTGAATGTGTGTGTATGTTGTGTGTGTTTAAGTGGTAATATCTATTCGTTCAAATTGTGTGTACGTAAATATGCACGGATATGTGTGGGTGTGCATTTTCTATGCCTTACATGCATAAATAATGAACAGAAAGGCATACGCACATATGCTCATGAAATATTAAGCGTCGATGTTTACGAATGAATTTATCAGCCTTCACCCGCGACCTTCCGGCGCATGCCAAAACGGTATACGCAAATGCTTTGAATTCTTCTCAGATCGAGAGAGATTGAGAGTTTTGAGAGAGAGAGAGAGAAGGGGAGAGAGAGAAATGAGGAGGGAAGGGGAGGGAGAGAGAGAGAGAGAAGAGAGGAGAGAAGAGGAAAGAAGAAGAAAGAGAGGAAGGAAGGAGGAAGGTGATATCACCCACTTAGTCACTTTGAAAAAGCTATCCCCTAGCTATTTCTTAAACTTGTCTTATTTTCATTTTTTTTT
>NC_051421.1:15314711-15317211 GCF_015228065.2 Penaeus monodon | reverse complement strand
AGCCAAGGTCTCACGGCTGAAAAACATCGACTAAGTTAATTCATCGTTTTTTTTTTTCTTTCTTTCATTCTTCCTTTTTTTTCACGACGATTCTTAATCTTGCTGGTCATCATTCACGATTAATTTCTTTTTCTTTTCCTTTCTTTTTTTTTCTTTTTTTTCGTGAATGCTTGAGTAAGAAATGACGAAAGAATGAAGTGGGTATGTTTATTATTATAGTCTTCCCTGAAATGTTATAAATATTATACAACAATTACAACAGACTTTCCTTGATATGTTATTAATTTGCATTTCGTTTTTTTTTTTTTTTTTTTTTTTGTATGTAGGTGTTACGTTTATGTTTTTATTTTATATTTTTATGTGTTGCTTATTTTTCTGTACATATTTATTATTTGTATTTTTTTTCACATTTGTTATTTTGCATACATTTATGGTACACTTTTATATTATTCTGTACACATTTGATACTTTCTATACATATTTAAAGTGAAATTAAATTAATGAAAAGCGATTATAAAGAGAGGATCAGGATTTTTGCCATATCAATTCATGCGAAAGAGTATCAGGATTATTGCAATATTAATTCATCCAGAAGCGCTGTGACGACGATATAATTTTCAAGTTATGTTAAGAAGACTGTTTATGATTTTTTTTTTAACCCAATCAACATGTATGGCAAGAATACATGCTATGCCCACTGCAATACGTTTATTTACAATATTGACACATAGATGGCTCTACAAGTGCTTAGTCGCCAAGGAGTCAGTAATTAGTCCTACATATCTCACCTGTTTACCCCTTTCCTTTGAGTTTTGGAAAGGGTCTTTTGCATTATTTCACTGTGTTAAATGTTACCAAGATTTTAATAATAATCTAATTATCATAAAACCAATAACAATAATAACAGTATCAAAAGCAATTATATGAAAAAGAAAAACACATTTTCCCGCCAATTCAAGGAAAGGGGAAATCAGGATCGGTCGCTAGGATCTACTAACAGACTCTTTGCTGGCTGAGCACATGTGGAGCCATCTATATGTAACAAAAATCACGAAAAAACTGCATGGGACAGAACAGAAATACGTGGTGGTTGGGTTATGCTTTTGCTTCGGCTGAAAGTGACTCAATATCAGGATAGCTCACAGATTGAGCTAATCAGAGGAGTATGTTCAATCGCGATCAAAATCAGAACCTAAACTCTCGTTGAATGGAGTTAGAAAAGACAAATTAATCTCGAGTAAACTTGCCTCCGAACGCCTATTAAACACTAATAAATCACGAGTAATAACTACCGTAAACAAGATTCAAATTCCAAGTAACTGAATCTTAAAAAAAAAATATTTTATTACTTCTACAGTCATCATAACAAACAAGAATCTGTCTGCCCGCATAACTTGGTAAGATTTTAGACAGAGACAGCAAGTGTTAGAAGAAAGCCCTGAAGTAGAAACAATAATAACATACCTGAAGTAATCTATAGGTAATATAACCCTTAGCGTGGGTGTAACACAGAGGGCATGACGTGGCTGCTGTATCGATATTGGAAAGAAGAGAAAAGACAGAGACAGTACTCATAATGATAAACGATTTTATTTCTTAAGTGTGTGGACAGAAAGCTTACATAACTCTTGTTATTATTCTATCATTTCCTTCCCCTCTTTTTTTTTTACTTCTTTTCTTTCTTTTCCTTTCTCTTATTTTCATTTTATTTTTTTTTTCTCTCTCTTTCTTTTATCCCATTTCTTCCTGTTATCCTCTTAATTCCTTCCTTTTTTTCTTTCTTTCCTTTCCTTTCCTTCTTTTCTCTTGGCCTATTCATTTCTTCCATTTTTCTTTCCCCCTTACCCCTCTCTTACTTCCTGTTACGTTCGCCGACCTTGACGAAACCTCCTCCATGTATCCCACAAATCTACTGACGCTCCGTGAATGATTAACGAAGGAGAGGCGGGCGGCACGAGACGTCTGAAGCTTCGAAAAAGAACATCAAAAGCTTCACAAACCTCTCTCTGAAGCTTTAAGATCCGGAGCGAGTGTGAGAGCTTCGGGAGATGATACCTCGTCGTTTCCTTCTGTCTGTCTGAATATCTGTCTGTCTGTCTTTCTATTATTCCTTTTGTCTATTTATTTGTCTGATAATCCATCTATCTCTATCTTTCTATCAGTCTAATGATATATTTATATCCATCTTTCTCTATCTCTCTCTCTAAATATACTTCCATCTCTCTATCAACATATTTGTCTTCATATCTATCTCCATCTATCTATTTATCTATATATTTCTTTTATCCATCAAACTAACTGGCTATCCATCTGTCTCTCTATCAGCTTTATTATCTATCAACCAATCTCACTCAATCGCTCGCTCTCTCTCTCTCTCTGTCTCTCTCTCTCTCTCACACCCTCTCAATTACGTGCCTTACTTAATGAGATTCCTTAATCTACATTATAGGTGTCTAGCAACCTTTTTTAACGAGCCTTTTCCTTCCATGGATGTTGGTCA
>NC_051421.1:15294502-15297111 GCF_015228065.2 Penaeus monodon | reverse complement strand
AGGGGGGGAAGGGGAAAAAGGGGGAAAAGAGGGAAGGAAAAGCAGAAAGGGAAGGGGGAAAAAGAGTAGGAAGGGGGGGAAGGAAAAGATAAGAAGGGGGGGAAAGAGAAAGAATGGGGGAAAAGGGAAAGGGGAGAGAGAAAGATAAGGGAAAAGGGAGAGAAAAAAATGAAAGGAAGGGAAGGAGAAAAAAGAGTGAGAGAAGGGAAGGGAGAAGAAAGAGTGAGGGGAAGGAAAGGGGAGAGAAAAGAGTGGGGGAAGGAAGGGGGGGTAAAAGTAGAGAAAGGAAGGGGAGAGAAAGATAAAAGAAAAAGAAAGGTGAAAAAAGAAGAAAAATGGGGGAAAGAGAGAAGAAAAGTGAAAAACAAAAAAATTTTAGGAAAAAGAAAAAATTTAAAAAGGGGGGGAAAAAAGAGGAAAAAGGACGAGGGGAAAAATCAGAAAGGAAGGGAAGAAAAAAAGGAAAAAAGGGGGGGAAGAAAAGATAAGGAAGGAAGGAAAAAAAGAAAAAAAATTAAAAGATAAAAAAAAAAGAAGATAAGGGGAAGGGGGGGAGAGAAAAAAAAGGGAAAAGAGAAAAAATTTTAGAAAAGGGGGGAAAAAATTTTTTGGAAAAAAGGGGGGAAGAGAAAGAGTGAGAGGAAGGAAGGGAGAGAGAAAGGGGGGGAAGGAAGGGAGAGAGAAAGAGTGAGAGGAAGGAAGGGAAAGAGAAAGAGAAAAAGGGGGGAAAAAAAGTGAAAAAACAAAATTAGAGAGAAAGTAAAAAAGGGAGGGAAAGAAAAAGGACAAAAGGGAAAAAAAGGGGGGGTTTAAAAAAAGAGAAAGATAGAGGGAAGGGGGGAGAAGAAAAGTGAGAGAAAAGGGAGAGAAAAGAGTAAAAAAAGGGGAAGAGAAAGAGTGAGAGGAAGGGGGGAGGGGAAAAGAGTGAGAGGGGGGAAGAGAAGAGAAAAGTGAAAAAGGGGGGAGAGAGAAAGATTGAAGGAAAGGGGGGAAAAAAAGAGAGAAAAGGGAAGGGGGGAAGAAAATAAGGAAGAAGGGGGTAAAAAAAGGGGGAGGGAAGGAAGGGAGAGAAAAATGAGGGGAAGGGACGGGAAGAAAGATGGGGGAAGGGAGGGAGAGAAAGCGTAAAAGGGACTGAGAGGGACTCGATGCATGGACTGTGCAACACAAGTAAATAAATACTCGTGTGTAAAAGGGGAAACTTTGTTTGGTGCGTGACAGAATAGAGAAGAGAGAGAGAGGAGAAGAGAAGAGAGAGAGAGGTAAAGAAGTGAAGAGAGAGAGGGAAAGGGGGCAGAGGGAAAGAAAGGGAAAGAGATAAAAAAAAAGAGAGAAGGTTTAAGGGGATGGGGGGGGGAATCAAAGAGAGAGAGAGAAAGAGAGAGAGAGAGAGACGAAAGAATGGCGAACGAAGAGAAACAGAGACAGAGACACAAAGAATGAGAGAATTAAAGAAAAAAAAAGAATGAAAATGCTGAACCTTAAGAAAATTTAAAAATCAAACCCCCATAATCCCCAACCTGAAAAGGGGGGAAACTTGTGTGACTCGCTTTCCAATCAGCTGATCACTGTATTTACTCTTAAATTATTTGCTTTGTCGTGAATGCCTTTGTCATTTCGTTTTTATGTGATTTATTTTTTCTATTTTATTTTATTTTACTTTACTTTTTGTATGTTTGTACAGGATTATTGCTCATTGTTGTTGTTTTTCTTTTTCTTTACCCTTTTCATGTTTGTTTGTTTTTTCGTCTTCGTCCGTTACTTCTTCTCATTCCAGCATTTTTTTTTTTTTTTCATTTTCATTTCCTCCACTTCATTCTTCTCCTTTACCTTCTACCCTTTTCCTTCTCCTCCTCCTCCTTATCTTTTTTTCTCCTTCTTTTATTTCTTCTTCTTAATCTTCTTCTTCTTCTTCCTCTTCTTCCTCTTCTAGTTCCTCTTCCTCCTCTCTTCCTCTCCTTCTTCCTCTTCCTCCTCCTCCTCCTTCTCCTTTTTCCTCTCCTTCTCCTTCCCTTTGTTTTCCTCCTCTTCCTTCACCTCCACCTCCACCTATTGCAGCTCCCCCTCCTCTTGTTCCTCCTCCTCCTCCTCTTCCTCCTCCTCCTCCTCTTCCTCCTCCTCCTCCTCTTCCCCCTCCTCTACGTTTTCTTCTTAACCTTCTTAATCTCCTCCTCCTTTTCCTCCTCCTTCACCACCACCACCATCATCTCCTCCTCCTCCTTTTCCATCTCCTCCTCTACTTCTTAAACCTCTTCCTCGTCCCCCTCCTCTTCCTTCTCCTTCGCATAAACACACTTTCTTTTGTGTTGCCAAATTACTCGTTCTTTTCCTGCTCCGCCGTTCTCCTTCTCTTCCTTTTCTAATTTCCTCTTTCACTCCTCATTTCTCTTCCCTCATTCTCCCCTAAACCTCCTCATAATATTGTTCCTGTGTCCCTTCCCCTTTCTCTATACGTCATGCACAACACGTGGGGGTTCCTGGGCAGTGATCGTCATGCAACCACCGCCTCCTTTTCCTCTTCCTCCTCCTCCTCCTCTTCCTCTTCCTCTTCTTTAACTTGTTCTTTCGTCCTCCTCGTTCCCTGCTTCTTTTTTAAACTTCTTCGTCAT
>NC_051421.1:15287002-15289502 GCF_015228065.2 Penaeus monodon | reverse complement strand
ATATATATATATATATATATATATATATATATATATGTGTATATATATATATATATATATATATATATATATATATATATATATATATATATATATATATAGACATACCATAAACGGACATAATTATTTCTCAATTTAATAGTTGTAGTTGTATGGCGCACTTCATTAACGGAAATGTTCTATTCACAATAGCTGCTTGTTTGATCACTGCCTACATCAACGAAAATACCTTAATGCATAATACCTCTTACTTTTATCACTTTCTATATTAATGAACGTCATAATCGCCCTAAAACTGTTCCATTTTCGTTCACGCAAACGAATCTACACTCAACAGAGAGTTCATGAAAGAGAAGCGAAATCCGGAGTTCACATTGCACCAGTACCTCCACCGCCAGAGGACCGTCTTGCATGGCTACGAGGCGCGGACCCTCAAGAATATCCCAAAGGTGAGGTCTATTCTTTTGTAATTTTGCAGTATTTGCGTTGTATTTTGTGTGTGTGCATAGCATATACATAAGTCTATTTCTGTTGCCAGCGGACCACGTGGCTCCAAGTCCCAAATAGGAACCATTCACTCAGCGAGGGCGTAGATGACAATTATATCTGATCTCGTTTGACCCTTCAGTTCGTGACCAGCACCCGTCGTGGTAAGGTCGGCCTAGCCCTTCCCCCTCTGGGCAGGCTGACCTGACCCGTGACACTTGACCCGCCATTACCCATATATACAGACATTGTCTCGTGTGTTCCATACTGTGTTGTACGACTCCTAATAAAGAGTCATGCCGTTAACAAGTATAACTACCCTCTGTTCACCATTGTACTAAGGATCATAGCCTTTTACAGTGTGTGTGTGTGTGTGTGTGTGTGTGGTGTGTGTGTTTTGTGTGTGTGTGTGTGTGTGTGTGTGCTTTGTGTTGTTGTTATTGTTGTAATTCTTTTGTAATTTTGCGGTATTTACGCTGTATTGTGTGTGTGTGTGTGTGTATTTTGTGTTGTTATTCTTCGGGTTGGCGTCCGAATGATTGGTGTTTATTCCCGCCGGTTGGTTTGTACTGTGGTTATATAAGGAGGAATGAATCGGAGACATGATTAAAGAGGCAGTCATTAAATATACACGAAGACGAAGACAAGACATTTTTTTGGTATCTTCTCTGTCTATCTAAAACGTTCGATTCTCCTTTCGCTCATCTTTCTTTCTCTCCCTCTTCACCCTTTGCCTCATAATTTCTTATAATTGTCATTTATTTCTATTACAGCTAGTCTATCGAGTATGCGAAAGGCTACTTCGCCTCTGCGGGTGTGCCGGGAGCGCCGCGCCCCCGCACCTCCTGGCGCCCTTGGAGATCTCGTACACAGTAGGAACACCTTCCTTCACATCCTTCTTCCTGTCGGCGCAGTACGACCACGAGACGAGGGTATCCTACTCTGCTCCCCAAAGTCTTGGTTCCCCAGCCCTCTCCGCAAGCCTCAATAGCCAAAGATCAAGTAAGGAATCCGCGTGTTTTTTTCTTCTTCTTGTATCTCTTCGTTCTTTCTTGTAAGTGTTTGTTGTCATTTCGTCACTTCTCTCTCTGTTTTCCTTGCCAGTGAGCATGTGTTATTGGATACTGTCGTGTTTCTCGTTGTTTTCTCTTTCACACATGTGTCTTCTATGTGGCTGTCGATGCGTGTTTGTGTGTCGCAAACGGTTTGTTTTCACGTCAGTTGTTTGTTTTCTTTGGCTGTTCACTTTGAAGTTTTTGTATTTTTTGTCCATCATCGTGGTGGCTGTTCATCGGTGTTCACGTACTGTTCAAGATGTACTGATTTTTTTGTAGATGTTTTTGATGTTGTTCCATTGTTTTCTTGTTCTATCTTCACCACTTCGTCTTTGTAAATGTAAGATTTATTACTAATGCATGAATAGATATGTAAGGTTGTCCTAATATTCTTATTAATTCATGTATACGATTTTTACATGTCTCGGTATCATGGGTGCATAGCTATTCAGCATCCCGTACAATTACGGGTACCATCCACTGTCGTTATCATCCTTACGCCTGTACTATGATAAGACTAGTACTATCTTATCGCAGTGCTGCATATATTTTGATTTTCCGACAATTGGGAAATTCTATTCTTAATAATCCCTGTAATGTTCTCATCCACTACATCAGCGAGCATCATAACACAGTACGACGTGCCATCACTAACAACAGCAGGCTAAATCCAGCAGTATCTAGGCTTTCTATAGTCTACCAATATCCCCCAGAACAGCACTTTGGCCAAAACTCCTTCCGTGGACTTCCTTCGGCTAACCAGGACACCTTGCTGCCCTTAGGTGGCGTCCGCGTGCCCTCCGAAGATGACTCAGGATACCCTGGGGGCGAGGAGTTCTCCATGGGTGAGGTGTCGGTGCCCTCCTCGGCCCAGTACCCGAATCGGCGGCTTGACGATGAGACGCCAGACATTCCATCCTGTATGTCAGGTACGAAGAAGATTTGCTGCGGCCTTCTGC
>NC_051421.1:15259502-15264502 GCF_015228065.2 Penaeus monodon | reverse complement strand
TGTGTATGTGTGTGTGGGGGGGGGGGGTATCAGGCTTGGTTAAAGTTTTGAACTAGCAATAATCGCATCTCGGTTTTACCTCATTGGTTATGTTACTGGCACTGCGGCGGTCGTAAAAATGCCTGGGTTCTGACTGCTGCTTGGCGAGAAAACTACATATCGCCTTGAGAAGTCAAAACGCACGTGTCGTAGGGGAAGTCGCCGCCGTGTTAGCGCGCTGAACCGTGGTTGTGATTAGGAAGGGCATCCAATCAGGCAAGGGTGGCACTGCCAAATTACTCTCAATAAGTGAATTAAGAGAGACGTATATCCTGCAGTGGGGTGAATGGCTGTTGAATATATATATATATATATATATATATATATATATATATATATATATATATACATATATATATGTATATATATACATATATATTATACACGCACGCACACACACACACACACACACACACACACACACACACACACACACACACACACACACACACACACACACACACACACAATATATATATATATATATAATATATATATATATATATATATATATATATATAAACACTAGACTCTTCTTTAGGGGCTGGACCACGAACAAATAAGTAGGTACATGATATTATTTTGATATTTTTATGGTAATTTTCTTGGTTTTATTGACTAATAAAATTGCTAATATCAGAGTTATTTTCATGATTCCCAATACTGAGCTTAACTTGGCCTTTGCAAATGCTAGCTATTGTCAGTTAATATTAGTAAATGTTGCAATGTTGACAGCCCTGCCGTTTGACGGCACTCTCCGGTTACCAGTCAATATATAGACCTATTGATAAAATGTCTGCCGTTCCAAAACACAGCAAGGAAGAGCAGATCGATTGATTTCCCGAGGTCTGTTGGTGAGAGAATCATTTATCTGATAACAAAAAAAAAATCACAAAGCACGAGGGGCAGTTGTATGACATTCGTTTATTTGAAAAAAAAAAAAAAAAAAAAAAAAAAAAAAAAAACACGAGGGAGATTTTGCTAATATTGAAAGAGGAAGGTTTCTGGTTGCCTGGAGTGCGTACACATACTACCTCTATTACAAATACCACTAGTAATGTTTACTTAAGTTCTTGTCGACCCTAATAACGACTGATGTTAAGGTATGGTTAGATAAGTTGCATACTTTTTACATTACTATCAAGAAGCAGCTGGCAGTGCCAAAGAATAGTCATATTTTATCTACTCTGCAATATAAACAGTCTATTGGAAATACCTTTGTACCAAAAATCATGGTTCTGGTCAAGTTTGTCCAAAGAGTCACCAATGATTCATAGAAAACGATTGACTGTGAGCCGTAACTATAAAATCTATATATATTAGATGTACTGTAAATACGCTATATATATATACGTAAATATATGTTCATATGTATGTATGCACACACACACACACACACACACACACACACACACACACACACACACACACACACACACACACACACACACACACACACACACACACATATATATATATATATATATATATATATATATATATATATATATATATATATATATATATATATACTTACATAGTATATGCGTGATTCAATTAGATATGTATTTATATGCATTATATACATCTACATATATTTATTTATGTATATATACATTTTTTTACCTCACAGTTATACCCTGTGGAATGAGAGTTTATGGAGACAGTATAATACTTTGTTCACTATAGTAAATGCCGCCCTGAGAGTATTAAGTTCTCTCTAAGCTGGAGTGTCAAGGACAGGTATCATTTTTTCTTTAGAGTGAAATATGAGTGAGGTCTAGACGGAGCTATTAATAGCATCGTCAGTTATTTGTCGTAAGTGATAAGGGGAATGTGGTATTCTTAGTCTCTTCTCAGATTTCTTGTTTTCTGGAAAACAACCACAGAAGACGTGAACTACTTTTTTGAAAGATGGATGGACCCTTTTCAACCTAGTGACCTGACATCCCGAGGTTAAGCACGGAAAGCCAAAAAGAATCACCTTGTTCTCAGGACTCAAAACTCAGATGCTCTGTTGACGAAAGTTCACATACGTTTGGACCTTGCTCTTGACTGCCCTGTTTTCCGACTAGCGATACTATAACAAGCGCATCCCGGTCCAATGCCAGAAACCTGACCATGGCCAACCCGAGCTCTGACCATTTTAACAGATGCCGCCCACTCAAACGCCGGAGCTGTTTTTATCGGCTACGAAAGATCATCCCGAGAACCTTTCTCGTCACCACGAATCAGGTAGGGTTTCACGGTAACAGTTTTGGAGTCTCCCATTTCCACCGTTGGAAGGGACGTCACACTAGGCCACCTCGACAGGGTGGTTCCGAAAAATAACTGGCAGTGTGGGCTACTACCGGCGGCGTGTTCGTCGGTGCAGTCCCGTGTATTAAAGGGAGAAGGGGGAGTCCAGGGCATCAGGTCACGTCTGCATTGGAGAGGGCTTCTTCACACAGGACCACGTGGCTAGCATGACAGGAGAATGACACAGTGATTTATTTACAACAGTCATAAAGATTAGGTGAAAAAAGAACAAGATCAATGAAATAATAAGGGAAGCTGCACTTGAAGTAGGCGGTAAGAGCGTCAGGCAAAGCTCCAGCAAGCTCTCGGTAGAAACAAAACAGCTTATGAAAAAAATGTAGAGTCATGAAAGTATCGCCAAACAGGGGCAAAATAGAATTAGCTGTACTAATAAAGACTAAAAATAAACAGAGGAGAGACCAACGGAAATTCAATACTCAAATAATAAATGAAACAGTGATCCCAGGTACCAGTATGAAAACAGCTAAAAGGAGACTCGGAACAGGGAGGAATCAAATGTATGTAAAAAGAAAAAAAAGAAAAAAAAAACAGACGGAGAAGTGACATATAATAAGAATGAAATCACGGGAATAGGGGAGGACTTTTAGAGGAATCTATACAACGCTAATGAACAGCCACGGATAAAAGCGAACGCGGTAACTAGAGACGTAACTAACATCACAACAGAAGAAATAAAAAGAGCGCTCAAAGGCATGGAGAGAGGGAAAACACCAGGTGAAGACAGAATTAGTATAGACCTTATAATAGATGCAGGACAACAAAACAAATCCTTTTAACAAATGCCTTCTCAACAGAAAAACTCCGAAAGCCTAGAAAATGCAACAATTATTTTGATACATAAATAGGGGGACAGAAAGGATAAAAAAACTACCGACCCATAAGTCTCCTTTCAGTTACTGACAAACTATTCACAAGTCACCACAACACGCACCTTTGACAGTCTGGATTCTAACCAGGCCAGAGAACAGGTAGGTTTCCGCAGTGAATTTTCAACAACAGACCGCATCCACACACGCACACAAATAAGTGAAAACAATAAACGAATATAGGAAACCTCTGTGTATGGCATTCATCGACTACGAAAAGGCAATTAATTCTGTACAAATACCAGCAGTACTAGAAGCTATTCGAGGGCAGAGATTAGAGGCTGTATATTGTAAAATACTGGAAGATATATATACGATAGGACAGGAACCATCAAGCTCTACTGGGAAACCGATAAAGTATCAGTTAAAAAAGGGGTTAGACAGGGTGATACCATCTCACCAAAACTGTTTACAGCTTGCCTTGAGGAAATATTCAAGAAGCTAGAATGGAACTGAAACGGCATCCAAATAGGAGACGAATACCTAAACAATCTAAGATTTGCAGATGATATTGTTCTCTTCAGTGAATCTAGCGACGAGGAAATAAAGCGATGCATCAGTCTAGGCTGGAGTGCTTTCGGCAGACAGTAGCACACTAAGAGGCTCCTTGCCATTATGTTTAAAAAGAAAAGTCTTTAACCAATGCGTCCCAGTTAGGACCTATGGATCAGAAACATGGACTATAACCAGATTACTGGAGAGGAAACTAGTAAATGCCCAGAGAGAGATGGAGAGGTTGATGCTGAGAATTAGCCTAAGAGATCCCATGAAGCCAGCATGGATCAGGGAACAGACAAAAGTGGAAGATATACTTTGGAGCATCAAAAAGAAGAAATGACAATGGTCAGGCCATATATGTCGGAGACAGGACGACAGATGGACAAAGAAAGTAACAGACTGGGTTATAGATAATATAAAGAGGCCAAGAGCCAGACCAGTGACAAGATGACGTGACGAAATAACGAAATTTGGGGGCCAAGACTGGAAACAAAAACGCAAGACAGTCCTGCAGTGGATTGATTCAGGTTGATGATGATGATGATGATGATGATGATGATGATGATGATGATGATGATGATGATGATGATGATGATGATGATGATGATGATGAGGAGGAGGAGGAGGAGGAGGAGGAGGAGGAGAAGGAGGAGGAGGATACACACACATACATACATATGTGTGTAGACATATACATATACATATATATATATATATATATATATATATATATATATATATATATATATATATATATATATATGTGTATGTGTGTGTGTGTGTGTGTGTGTGTGTGTGTGTGTGTGTGTGTGTGTGTGTGTGTGTGTGTGTGTGGTGTGTGTGTGTGTGCGTGCGTGCGTGCGTGCGTGTGTGTGTGTGTGTGTGTGTGTGTGTGTGTGTGTGTGTGTGTGTGCGTACGTGTGAGAAAAAAGTAGGAGAGGGAGAGACATGATCGAGAACGGGTGGAGGGAGTGAGAGCGGGCATTCAATTAGTGTTCGCCTCGTGTTTCATCTCCCAAGTTACGAGCCATTTCAGTGCAAACAAGTTGACTCTAAGAACTGTATATAAAGGCATTCTTGCCATTCTCAGCAGGCAATAGAGCACAATAAGGCAGGGATATAGCACGAAGTTTACATAACTTTCCACATACAATAAATATTCAGAAATGATAACTAGATAATAATTCTGGATAATTTGAATTTTATTATCCAATTCTGTTGCAGAGATGCATATCTGTCGCACTATTCACTGTTTTAGTGTTTTTTTTCCCAGGCCTC
>NC_051421.1:15236489-15243989 GCF_015228065.2 Penaeus monodon | reverse complement strand
TGTTTTAGGATTCTGTTTATATATATATTTTTATGTAAGATTGTTTTTATAATTATGTTAAATGTTAATTCAAAAAAGAACATTTTCTATATCATATATAGACCATGATTTCTTTCAGAAAATTTTATATGTAAAAAGATTACTATTTTTGCACTAAAACAGGGAATCATAGACAACTATACTATCCTCATCAATTTGTATAGCGTGGAAAGTAAATAAAATTTCAAAGTTAGTCACACTTTTTATGAAACCATTTTATCAAAATTATCCTTAAATCTGAAGAAATACAGGAATAACAGAACACTGTCAAATGATATCACAAGAATATTAACTGCTTTATTTATTATTATTCATAACACTTGTGTATGATGCATACACATTACAATAAGTGGACAAAGTTTTCAAAACAATTGCAGTTAATTCATAGAACACCAATAGTGAAAGATAAAAATTGTAATAATTACTTATGAAACTTCATTGATTCCTCAATTAAATTTTCAAAATCCCTTACCTACAGTTTTCATACAAAAATTCATATTTGTACAAGAGGAAGCTTTGGACTTAAAGAAAGATAAATATCTAAATATCTTTTCAAACACTTGAATTTACAATTCTTCAACTGAAAAGGCTATTTTCAACGTGGCTAACAATTATCTGCGCCCTCTGCCTCTGCCCCTGCCCCTGCCTCCCCTGCCGCCACGACCTCTGCCGCCACCACGGCCTCGCCCTCTGCCACGTCCTCGCCCACTATCCATCATGGCTCTGTGCTTTTCAACAAGTGGAGTCAGGGTGCTGCTGCAGAAGATGCACCCTGTAGCTGTCAGCTGGCCATCTCTCAGTTTAGTTGAACCCTTTGGAGAAAACATATTATATTCAGGTCTTCTAATACACTCTATGTTTAGTGTCTTTCATTATCAGCTATTGCAAAACTTTATTAATTACAAGAGTTTCTAAAAAATTGTAAATTTTAATAGTCATCCTTACCTCTTTGTAGTCCACTGTAACAATCTGTGAGCCACAGTCTTCACAAGTGTCGCTGAGAACCTGCACCTTACTGGCCTTTTGGAAGATGTTAATGATAACATCACATCTGCAAAATTGAAATATATACAAATCTTGTGCAGGGATTTACAATGAAAATAACACAATTTTCTGTATAGATATATGCAGAAAGAAGACCTGAATCTATATGACAAGCATAATGTATAAATAAGCTTATGAGAAAATCCTAAAATTTTCTTAACATCAGAGTATATAAAACCTTACTATTTCTGTAACACATTTTACATTGACTAAAAACATTATTTCCATACATATCTTAACCTGAAGAAAAAAGTACATGAATAAATATGTAAAGCATCCCTGCCACACTTACTTATTACAAGCTAGTTTCCACTTTGGCCCTGAAGCTGCATCCATCACAAGAATTCCTGTGGGGCATTCCATACACAGAGATACACCAGCATTATCACGGCTGTATTCACAGGTCGGGTGAGAACACAAGTTACAACCATTTGCCTTTGCCATATCTCTGGAAAATAATTATGAAATAAAAACATAACATATATAAATTCTTCATTCCATCTGGTTAAATTATATTTCATTGCAGTATATAAGCAATTCAGTGATTATCTGAATAAGAAAAAAATTGTCCATTAAATTCCATGTGTTACATAAACACTATTCATATAATTTCAAAACTCCCAAAACAAAACAGCATGTAAAATCCATGATCAAAAAAGATATGCATTTTAGTTACAATGTCATAGTTTCACCACACAATGACAGAGAATTATCTTAACATTGCCAGTCTATCAGCATCAATGGTTAAAATCTACAGATACAATATTTTCTACCATTGTATAACCACCTATAGCTATAGCAGCATATTAAAAGTATATATTATTCAAGACTTCTCAAACTACTATTCAAAATATTACAATGCCACAGCTACAAAACTCTTCACTGTTGCATTCACCAAAAAAACATAATTGAGAGTACCATGTTAAGAAGTTGATTCACCAAAATCCAATTGAGAGTACCATGTTAAGAAGTTGATTCACCAAAATCCAATTGAGAGTACCATGTTAAGAAGTTGATTCACCAAAATCTAATTACCATAAATTCATTGTCAAAAGAACAAAAACTAAAAACCATATCAACAATAGGTGACTGACACCATGACACAAGAACTAATCCAAAAAGAACTCACGGGAAAGGAGGATTGTTGTAGCAGTAAGGGCAGAACGTAAAGCTTTTCCCCTTGGCTCCCCCTGACCACATCAACAGCTGGTAGTCATCCAGGGGACATCTGTTCTCGTGAAATTCCCTTATGATCCCATTCTGGGGCACAGCAAAGGTCTCATCACAGTTTACACAGTGGAGTCGGATGGGCTTTGTTTCAACCAGTTTGATGTAGCGGCGACATTTCCCACATCTGTAAGTCATAATGATTTTTAATATTATTCTTTTCATTTACAGTTCTTCTAGCCAGATATATTATGTTCATAAAGTCAAATTACAAACATTTACATTCAAAATCTATCAATTCTTATAAGTCCTAACTTGCCTTAAATCAGTACATCTGACAACCTATATTAAAATTTACTTACATCCTATATTATATTTACTTGCAATTTATACTTATTATAAGAAAGATGACTAATGCTCTAGTGGAGACGGGTGATTTGGACCTATTTTTAAAAATAACTTTGCTCTAGTTCATACATTTATTGACCAAAACCAGAATATTGCTACAAATACATTGGTAGGTTATTACCTACATGGCACACAAAAACAAGAAAAATATGTATATGTATGTATGTATATGTATATGTATGTATGTATATGTATATGTATGTATATGTATATGTATGTATATATGTATGTATGTATATATGTATGTATGTATGTATGTATATATGTATATATGTATGTATATATATATATATTTATATATATATATAATATATATATATGTATCACACACACACACACACACACACCACACACACAACACACACACACACACACACACACACACACACAATATATATATATATATATTGGGTGTGTGTGTGTGTGTGTGTGTGTGTGTGTTTTTGGTGTGTGGTGTGTGTGTGGGTGTGGGGTGTGTGGTTGTGGTGGGTGTGTGGGTTTTTAAATGTATTTGACATATGCATATATTTATATATATAATTTTAAATATATATATAATATATATAATATATATATAAATATACAATTTCTATGTTATTAACTATATGTAGAACATTACAATCAAATTATAATATTCTTATTCTACTAACTATATAAATATACTATAAATATATATATGGCTATAATAACCCTTTTTAAATTTATATAATATATTATATATATATATATAAAATATATATATATATTCTTCAACTGCTACAATGCATTATTTTCATTTCTCAATTTATTGCAATCAATTTTTGTCCAATAAAATAAAAAAAATAAAAAGAGCATTACTTATGCCGCACACTGAATGTATGTATAAATGTATAAATGAATGAATGAATGTGTGTGTGTATATAATATATATATTATTTATATATAATTTTTATATATATTATTTTAATGTTTTTATGTTATGTATATGTGTATTGTATTAGGTGAATGAAATATGTAATATGTACATATTTATATTATTTTTGTAAAATGTTATATGTAATATAAACATATTAATAATATATGTAACTTATATATATAATATATTATATATATTATATGTATATACAAGAAATTACAACATAAAAAAAAAAAACACTAAAAAACCCAGTAATGTTTAGAGAAAGATGAAAAAGAAAACCGCCACAATAAGAAATGAAATCATAACATTTTGAACTCTTCAGAAGTTCCTCTTCAGATGAATAATTAATTGAAATGGATACATGAAGAGTATGTATACATATACATATATATTTAATATATACATATACATATATATACATATATAATTTAAAAATACATATACATAATAAATATTTCATATAAATTATATTATAAAATACATATTTTCATAATATAATATATATACATTATATACATAACATATTTTTAAAAAATATATAAAAGACATATACATATATTACATATATATAACTATCATATATTAAAAAATATATATATTTTTTTAATATATATATTTTTAATTTATTTTATATATATTTATTATATATATATAAAATTATTATTTTAATTATTTATAATATATATATATATATAAATAAAATTTTTTTATATAAATTTTTAAATATATAATAATTAAAATTATATTAATTAAATATTAATATATAAAAATTTTTTAAATTTATAATTTTTTATATTTTAAATTTATAATAATTTTATTTTTTATTATTTTATTTTTATAAAATTTTAATTATATATATATGATATTATATAAAAAAAATTTATATTTTTAAAATATTATATTTATATAATATAATATATATAAAAAAAAATTTTATTATATATAATATATATATTATATTTTTTTCAAAAATTTAATTTCTTTAAATATAAAATTATATATTTATATAATTTAAAATTTTTTTACATATTTTATAAAATTTAAATTTTTTAAAAATTTAATATAAAAATATATTTTATTATTATTTTTTAATTTTATATTTTAAAAATTTTTCTTTATTTTTTAATTATTATTTTTTATATATTATATATTTTATATTTTTAAAATTTTATTTATATTATTTTTTAATATTTTTTAAAAAAAAAAAAATTTTTTTTTTTAAAAATTTTATTTAAAATTTTTAAATTTATTTTTTTTTTTTATTTTATTATAATATTTAATTTTTTAAATATAAATAAATATTTTAAAATTTTAATATATATACTATATTATATAATAAATATTATACTTTTTTATATATTAATACTATATATATATATATAAAATTATATATTAATATTTTTAATATATTAAAATATATATTAATATTTTTTAAATATATTATATATAAAATTTAAAATTTATAATTTTTTATTTTTTTAAATAAAAATATATATATAATATTATTAATTTTAATTATTAATTATATTATATATTATTTTATTTAAAATTTATATATTAATAAAAAAAAATTTAATATAATATATAAAATATTTTTTAAATATTTTATATTTATATATAATATATCAATATAATTTTATTAAAATTTATTATTATATTAAAAATTTTTATTTTATTTATAATTTTATTTATAAAATTATATCTTTATATTTATTATTATATTTTATTATCCTATTTTATTAATTTTTTATTATTTTAATTTTTAAATATTATATTTTTATTATATATAAAAAAAATTTTTTTCCCCTTTTTTTAAAATTATATTTTTTTTTTTAAATTTTTTTATATATTATTTTTTATATTATATTAAAATTTAAATATTATATTTATTTTTTTTTTTTTAATTTTTCATTAAAATTTTATTTATTTTTTTTTTTTTTCCTTTTAAAAATTATATTTTCCTTTTAAAATTTTTTATTTTCTTTTTAATTTTCTTAAAAATTTCTTTTTTTATTTTTTCATTTTTTTTTTATTTTTTTTTTTTTTTTTCTTTTTTTTTTTTTACAAACCAAAAAACAAAAATTTTTTCTTATATTTTCTTTTATAATTTTTTTTATTTATAATTATTTTTTTTTCCCCTTTTTAATTTTTTTTTCCCCTTTATATTTATATTTAAAATTTTTCTTTTATTTTATTTTTTATTTTTTTTAAACTTTTTATTTTTTTATTTTTTTATTTAAAAAATTTTTTTAAAAATTTTTTAAAATTTAATTTTTTAAAATATATCTATTATTTTTATATTTTTTAAAAAAAAAATTTTTTTTTTTTTTTTTTTTTTTTTTTTTTTATTTTTTTAAATTTCTTTTTTTATTTTTAAAATTTTATTCCTTTTTTTTAAAAATTTTTTTTTTATTTTTATTCTTTTTTTTAATTTTTTTTTTTAAAATTTTATTATTTTTAAAAAATTTCCCTTTTTATTTATTTTTTTTTATTTTCTTTTATTTTTTTTTTTTTTTTTCCCCCCCTTTTTTTTTATTTTATTTTTTTTTTTTATATTTTTTTTTTCTTTTATTTTTTTTAAATTTATTTAAATTTTTTTTTTTTTTTTTTTTTATATTTTCCTTATTTTATATTTCCTTTTTTTTATTTCTTTTTAAATTATATTTTTTATTTTTTTTTTTTTCTTTTTTTTTTTCCTCTTCCCTTTTTATTATTTTTTTTTTACTTTTCCCCCCCCTTCTTTTTTTTTTTTTTTTTTTTTTTTTTTTTTTTTTTTTTTTTATTTTCTTTCTTTTTTTTTTTTTTTTTTTTTTTTTTTTTTTTTTCTTTTTTTATTTTTTTTTTTTTATTCTTTTTTTTTTTTTTTATTTTTTTTTCTTTTTTTCTTTTTTTTTTAAAAAAAAATTTTTTTTTTTTTTTTTTTTTTTTTTTTTCCCCCCCCCCCCCAAAAAAATTTTTTAAAAACCCCCCCCCCCCCCCCCCTTTTTATTTTTTTCCCTTTTTTCTTTCTTTTTTTTTTTTTTTTTTTAAAAAAAAACCCCCCCCCCCCCTTTTTTTTCCCCCTTTCCCCCCCCCCCCCCCCCCCCCCAAAACCCCAAAAAAAACCTTTTTCCCCCCCCAACCTTTTAAAATTTTTTGCCCCCTTTTTTGGGTTTAAAGTTTTTTCGCCTTTTTTCCCTTTTTTTCCTATTGTTCCCCCCTTTTCCCCTTTTCCTTTTTTTTTTTTGGGGTTTCCCCCCCCCCAAAATTCCTTTAAATTTTTTTCCAAAGGGGCTTTTCCCCCTTTTTTTAAAAGTGTGGTTAAAAAAAATTTTCAGAGGTTTTATTAAATCCTTTTTTTTAAAAAAAAATTTATTTTTTTTTTTTATATATATCATTTTATATCTATATTTTATATTTCTATATTTTTATATTATATCTATATATTTTTATATTATTATATATACTATATTATTTATATTATTTCTATATATCTATCTTATATATATTATATATCTATAATTTATATCATTATTATTATATATAATATATTTACTTTATTCATATTAATTTTAATTCATTATTTATATACTTCTTTATTTATCATACTATCATATTATATATATATATATATTTATATCATATTCTACATACATATTATATATATATATTATTATTATATATATATATCTATATATATATATATATATATATAATATATACGTGCGCACACACACACACGCACACACAAATATATATAAATATACAGTTCAGTCTCTCTCTCTCCCACCCACACCCACCACCCACACACACCACCCACACACACACACACACACACACACACAGAAATATATATAAATATACAGTTCAGTCCCTTGACTGATGTCGTAGGGTGTCAAGCTGGATCTTGCTGTCAAACATCTCCACTCTGTACCAATCTTTAGTTGTCATTAGCAAGGTGTTGT
>NC_051421.1:15218989-15228989 GCF_015228065.2 Penaeus monodon | reverse complement strand
TACTCCAATGTAATTATATAAGCACTTGAAGGTCATATACTCATTCCAACACTACAGAACAAAACAAATTTTACATACTTCTAAAATTGCAAATTCATCACCAGACTTGACATCCGGTAATTTTTCCTCATCTTGCAAAGCTAGCCAGTCCATCACCTGTTGGGGAAACAATAATTTTCCTTACTGTTGCATGGATAACCTTCAACAAGAAATATTTATGTCAGGTTTTTCATCCATATCAGATTTTTATCTTCCCAGTATTCTCCTCCTGTTTTGCAACACAACTCAGCAATTTCCCAATGAAACCCAACCACCATACAATGCACTACTAAGCTTGACTGTCAATTTCTAAACCAATCTCCTGTGCCTATTATCACTCCTTTATATTAAGAACCTTAATACTTTGTAGACAAATTGTATTTGTTCCTTATGCATGATTTTTTTCTTCTTCAAAATTTGAAGAAGATAATATACAATAACAATTAATCTACTCTTAAAATATGAGTGCTCTTGCTTACAAAATTAAAATAATTAACACACCAATCTATCAAAGCACACCAATATAAAACTAAAAAGAGGAAAACAATTCATAAAAGGGAATTTTGAAAAAAATAAAATCTTTTACCTTAGTGAAACCTGGGTCAAGAAGCTGTTTTCCACTGACACTGAAGTTCTCTGCTCCAATTGAAATATTGATGGTTGTACTGAGGTAGATGCAGTCAGGCATCAGCTGTAACAAAATCACAAATCTGTCACCACAACAGCTGGCACTTTCAACACCAAATCCACATAAAGAATAAGAAACCTTGTAAGTTTTCAATTACACCGAATATCAAACAAGTGATTACGATCCCTAGCTCCCTCAATTCTATAGGTATATACAGCAGCATACCTAAACCATATACACACACACATACAAAAAAAAAAAAAAAAATCTTCAATGCTCCAATACTTACAGTACCAATGAAGTGCTTTGTTATATACTCATATAAGCGCCAAGAATCATGATCCAACTGGTTTCTGTCAGCACAACGCATTGGTGTAATGGGAGGATGGTCGCCAGCATCATGTCCCTTTTTAGGTTTCTGGATGCCATCTCTCAGTATTTCACGGACAGTACTACCCCAGTCACTGTGACCTTCCTGAATCCTCAGTGCACCCCTGAAAGTGTGAAAGGGAACATATTTCATTTTCTCCAAAGAAATGAGATCTGTAGTTTAACTTTCTTAAACTGAACTTTATTTACCTTTATTATAAGGCTTAATACTTGCAGATTTTTATAGTAATTCTATACTAATGACTATTTCACAAAGCAAGATTCATAAACTCACTTGAGATCAAAATTTTCAGGATAATGTGTAGTTTCTGTCCTAGGATAGGAGATGTAGCCCTGTGTGTAAAGTCTTTCGGCTATGGTCATTGCATGTTGAGGACCCATTCCAAGGCCTGAACTGGCAATACGCATCAACTCAACAGTATTCAGAGCTAAAGGTCTTGGTTTAGCCTTCTCAGCCATGGTCACTCGCACAACTCTAGAATCAAATAAAGTTATACATGATATCTGACATGCAATGCATATCATATACCAGAAAAAGTACTGTTGCCATTAATGCATTCATGAACAAAGAGGAATATTACTAGACAGAACCAACATTTCTGCACATATCATAATTGCTTCTTACTCTGGAACCATAATGTGGATTTTCATTACATTTGTATTATTATGCTTCTGTGTCATCTTCTCCATATAGTGAATGTACACTGCTTATACATAAACAAATATAGCACAAAATTTCCTTCATTAGTGTTACATGTTTTCATATCATTTTTTTGTTATTCTACATAATCATTAACCTTCTCAATAATGATTAAAAGTATCAAATTCCCTTCCTAGACACAGAAATCTCTCTAGAAAATGGATAAATTCACCTACAAATACTAAAACTATAAATGTACTTACTTGGCCCTCTTCTGTTCCTTGACAAGATTCAAGAAGAAGTTGGCAACGTCCTTATCAAAAATTCGAACTCTCTCCCACTCTAAGTTCATCTGCCTTTCTTCTGTCACGGCCACTTTGACCTGAGGACATGATACAATGCATGGTACCTTTAGTTAACCTTAAAAAAATTATAATTCAATAATGAGGCCACTTTTTTTTTCCAAATATCTTATCAAATGTTATCTAAAAGTGCCACTGAACTTATCCTCTATCTAGAATTAAGAGTATATCTTCTACAAAAACTAAAGACTTTATTATTATTTTTAGCTTTCCATACCTGCAATACCCAGTAAGTTTCTGGCTTGAAAGACTGTATGAAGTCATGACGCTCAACACAAAACCCAAGGGTAGGCGTTTGACAGGGTCCAAAGGAGATTAAGGTGGAGTCTAGATTGCCATACTTTCCCTGGAAAGTATTTAAAGCATTATTCCACATTGTCTGCTTGTAAAACATTTTTTCTATCAATGGCAAAATGTCAAATCATTTAATTGTAAGTATATTTCATATGAATAAAAAGGCATTTTGAAAAAAAAAAAAAAAATCTGCCAAACCATTGGATATATTTCAAACTGGGAAATCTAGTACATTTCTTCAACCAAAAATTGACATTTACAAGTGGATGGAAAATTATATATCTATAAGCACAAACACCACAATAATCCTAATGGCAGCAAATACATACCTGAAAGAATTTGGTTTGAAATCTTGTAAATGCACAACCGATGCGAAGATCAAGCTCCTGTCTTGCATCAACAGATCGAGACTCATTTTCATTTGGCTCTACTAAACAATTCATAGCAGCCTTAATATCTCGGTCTGTGATTGCTGAGAACTTTGCTCGAAATATGGTCTGGAAAATAAAAATCATGAAATAAATCATCGTGCATATAAAGTATCTTAATGTTTCCATAACCTACTGCCGTGTCTATGAATCTTGGTTTGACAAACTCTTAAACTGTTTAAATTTGGTACTGCAATGCTCAGGATCAAGTTGAAAAGAAGAATTTCAGAGCCAAAGGCAAGACCTCTAGATTCCTCAAAATCAACTGGATGTGACCAAAACCAATATATTCCTTTTTGTAATGAGATAACAGCTGTTGGCCGGAGTGATGGGTAGCAGGAAAGACTCGCCACAAAAGCACAAAGTTTTTGGAGGGTGACTAGACTAATTTGGTATTTAGGAAGGGGTTTTTACATCATTCCCATCGATAAACAAGTGTGGAATGTAATGTCCATGAGCCATGACTGGAAGAGAGCCAGCTCCAGGGAGGACACTATTTCCATGCTCACAATCCTATTCCTCCCCACCATGACCAGCAGCATAGGTTGTATTACAGAACTATTATGAAAAATTTGTTTAATTACACAAATAACAAAATGTTACTTAATGTTATTATTATTGCACCCAGTTACAGACTACCTAGAGAGATGATACCGAGTCTGTGCAAGGAAAACAGTCTATTATCATCTGGATCAAGCAAATCAAATGACAAATATAGACATCGGAAAATGGCAAAAAAGCTAAAAACACTTATGCTGAAAAAGACAGTATAACATAGCATCACAAGTTTTTGTATGCCCCTTGCCTACAAGCTGCACACCTGTGTGTCCATTCACGTAAGCCTAATGCCCATATTTTGGGCCGTATGATGGCAGTGAAGGCTCCGATCCAATTGGTTAACTAAGCTGATAAATTTAATTTTGATCACAAACCACATCATAAGGGGAATTTCTGATGTTTTTGTTTTTCTATTTACCCTAAAATAGGAGATATATTCATGGAAATAATGTTTTTAACAATCTTAATTTTAATAATAACCTTGTATGTGGTGTGTATGTTGTATTTGTCTAAATGATGAGATTTATCATGAAATTTATATTAAGGAAAATGTAAACTATACAAAGAACAGCAAATAATACACTTATATAAACAAATATTTCAATATTATCTTACCTGTCGAACATCCATGGTTTAAAAAAAATATCAGATATTATTTCTAAATCATAAGTCTTAGTCAAATTGCTCCTTGCATTCAAAGAAATATAAACTACAAACAAATAAGCAACACACCTGTTCTCTGTAAGACCTGTTCATGGAACTTTCTACACACGAAATGACCTCAAAGCAAATATTCTCTCCTTCTTTATCACAGTCAAGCCACAGCACCAGGTAGTCACAACCTCGCGCCTCCTTGTTTAAGAATTCAGGCATGCGAAGTTTGGCTGTGGCTTCCTTCTTTTCTGTTGGACACCTGAACAACTCGGCCTGTAAATAGAAAAGGATTTTCTATCTGAGGGAAATATGTCATACTACAAGAACACCATTTTCAGGTTCTAATGTAACACAGAGCCTCTATTTTGTTATAATTTCATTATAAAATGAGGTTCTTAAATAAATAAATAAATAAATAAATAAATAAATAAATAAAATAATAAAATCTTGAAAAAAAAAAAAAAATTATCAGCATCACAGTGTTACTTACAGGATCAACTCTATCCCAGTTATTGTACTTTCCAGGAAAATCCAGGGACATGACATGACCACACACCGATGTCATCTTGAACCGAACACTCTGGTTACAAAAGGTGCCTGCCCACTCATGAACACTACATGCTCCATTGAAACCTGAAAAGATTTGGAAAAAAGAATATGAATAAGATGTGCATCAAACACCATGTCTAAAAGAAAGGACTTCTGTCTTTCTTGAAAATATCACATCAGTAATTGTGAAAAAAATTAACATGACATATCTACCAGTACATAGGTATACCTTCATATGCATAAGTTTTCTCAATACCCTTCAACACTGCCCTGAAACAATGGAACTGATTTTGTTTGTTATTTTCTCCAGTTTAGTAGTCTACTATTTTCACTGGAAGGGTTACTATGACATAGCTCCTTAATTTTAGCTTTGCATAAGGACACACTTGCCAGAGACTAGATCCCCAAGTGCATGTCACAAACTTTATTTAGCAGTTTAAATTGCCATAACTGAGTGTGCCCTTTGGGCACTGCACTAGGGAAGGGTTGATGGGGCTCTGCCCCCAGCAAAAATTGTTGGTATGCACAGCAAAACTTGTGAGCACCAATTGGACTTGGGTTGTGAGTGTTACTGTTCATATCTGCAGATTATTTCTTGTACCAAGATTATTATCTTACATTTGCCCTAGCTTACTGCATTCAAGATTAACCAAAATGGGATGCACCTTTACATAGTGACCATACTAAAATTGGGAAAATCTAATAACACTGTCATAAAGATACAGGAAAACTACACTCACTCATAGATGAAATAATCTGCACAGGCAAAGAATAACATCAGAAACTTTAAGAATAGGCTGCAACAAATGCTGCATGGACTGTAAGTCCATGGCACTATGTTAGGGGTCTGGAGGTGGAGCCCCCAAGAGGGAAATACAGCAACTGGGTGGGGGTCCAAGGGTAAAGCACCTGGGTTATGATGGTTTTTTGTTTTTTGCTGGCAAAGTTTGTGGAGTCTCAGGAGTGGCTGGAGGAAGAGAGACTTAGTCTCAAAAGGGTGTAAAAACAAATACCAAAAATGGTGTAGAAGAATGTCTTAGAATGAAAATAGTTTCAGCTTCCCATGTGCCATATGGTACAAGATAAATTTACTTGCTAATGATAGAATGAGAAATTTTACGACTATTCATCTGTGGCATTTCCTAGGTAAATTTCATGTTTCAACGAGTCTTGGATTTTCTTTTTGGCTCTGACACTTGTGTGTCAAATAATGTACACTCCCTAAAAAAAAATTATCTTTACACTTTCTGGCTTAACAATATGATACGACAACAAAAATGCTGTGAACTTGACCTGATATTGGTAACCCTGCTCACATGATATTATGTATGATCCAAGTAACTTAAGTCCTAAATATATTCAATGGTAAAGCCAATGTTGTCTGACAATTCAAGAAAACTGAAGGGGAAATTTTAAAATTTTAAAATGTGTAATATATTTAATATTTTGTGTTACTGCCACCAGCTTGGCAAAAGCTGGCAAGCCTAGGTAGTATGGAACCTGTCTGCAGAGAGCAATTGCTTTCAAACCAGAACTATTTGGCAATATGACAATTTCAGGTATGATCTTAGGGGGATGTTTGTGCCCATGGCTGCTAAGACATTCTCAATGGAGCTGAGCTCTGGCAATTTGGGTGGATGTGGCACAGCATAATCTCAGGGTGTTGTTGAAACCATGCCTTCACAACACTGATCATGTGGATGGGGCTGTTATCCTGGATGAGGTAAAATAGCTCCAGCTTGGGGAACACCATGGCCCTCATCAATGGTAGAAACACCTTGTCCAGGATTTCCAAATAGGCACACCCCATAAATCTGCCGGACCTTACATCTGTAAACTCCCAGGCCCCACTGCTGTGCATCTAGTCAAACAACCTAGCAGTTTTTGAGAGTCTGTGTGCTGTAGCATAATGTGAAATCTCGCTGGATATTGCTAGCAGAACAAAAGTGATAAGCACGCCTTGCAGTAATTATGGACTGCTTCAAAAAATAAAAAAAATAAATAACTAAAGAAAAAAATAGCTCATGGTATGGGGATGTAGCAACTAACTACCAGTCACGCCCCCTTCGCAAACCCAGTTAGCTGTGAGGGGTGTTGCCAATGAATATCAAATGGTTATCATTAGCTCCTGATATTCATTCACTTCAATGCAAGCTTCCTACTTGTCTTTCATATAACACATTAATTTAGCATTTTGAATGACATTAACCAGTCGAATCCAGGTGATGTGACCATCACATCATGAAAAAATCTGGCTGCCACAAGGAAATCTGGCTGTAGGACAGGTGACACGAACCTGCCATCGTGAGCATTGTGGCTGAGGGCCAGGGTAATGGAAAAGACTCCCAGGCCAGTCTCGATTTTGCATTATTCAGAACGTTATATGAGTATGGAATGAAATGTCCATAAGGGATGACCTCCATGGAGGATGCCATTTCCATGCTTAGCATCATATTCCTGGTGCAGTGAGTGGCAGTGCAGGTTGTATTATAGAAAATTGAATATTATGTAAACATAAAAAAAATTACACAAATAACATAGTGTTACATAGTTTTATTTTTCTTGCACTACCTTGAGAGATGATTAGAGTCTGTGCAAGAAAAAAAATATATATATATCACCTGGATGATGCAAATCACATGGCAAATATGGACATTGGAAAATGGCAAAAGAGCTAAAAAGAATAAATAACACTGCAAATAGGAGGCATAAAGTCTTGTCATGGCACACCCGCATTTGCATGAGCCTGGCCTACAAGCAGCCATCCGGCAGAGCAGCCGCTCACATAAGCGTAATGACCGGATTGTTGGTGATCTGATTGCTGTGTCGCAACCAGATCCAATGGGTTAACTTGATCTCCGTTGTGCATCTAGGGTACCCACTTCTGGCCTTGTTTCTGGTGGACCCTGTTTCTTGGTGTTGCTGGATCCACAGGGACATTGTTGGCATCAAAATCATCTTGATATTTCAGCTCTTGATAGTCCTTCACGGTAAAGCACAATTATGACACTATGAATGGTCTATGAGGCCCTAGCCATATCAGCTCTGAAACACTATCTGAACATATTATGAATCTAAATTCCTTCCAAGCTTTGAAAACAATAAGTACGAACCTTTTCGGATCAACTCCTTGTGATCATTTCCATTTCATCTACTTCTAAGTAAAGATACATAGATGACAATTTCTTAGATTTATTTACTCTATCATTTGCATATATTATTTGCTTTATAAAAGATGACTGGTTGAAACTTAGCCATTCCCAACTGAAGAATCTGACCTTGCTCTCTAACAGAACATAACATTCTAAGATAATCTTTACTACTTTGTGTAGGATATAGTAATAGTTTAATCAGCCATCTTTTATAAGGAAAATAATATAGGCAAATAACAGAATGAATAAATCTAAGAAACTTATATTCTATGTACTTCTGTTGCAAGTAAAATATAACAAAAGTTATTTGACACACAAGTGTCAAAGAGACTAAAAGTTTCAAAAGTTTGAGGCAGGTTGAATCATGAAATTTACCCTTCAGTTTCAATATAATGTATCATTTGCAATAATACTAGAAATCTCTTTGACAACCAGCAAAAGAAACCTACAAACAGATATCATAATCTACATACTACTGAGTAAAAATATACCTAAGCCACACCTTACTTTACTAGTTGTTTATTACACATACAGATAAAACTTAGCAACTTTAGATTGTAAGCAACAGCACCAAATGACATGACACCCTAAACTTTGTCTGAATGCATTTTTTTTCAAACTATGAATGCTAGCACCTAATATTTTCCACAATTAAGACCGTCACACACCCACATTCCATTCAACACTGCAATGTGACCTTCAGTTGCATGCGAGTGTTTGGTAGCAAGAGTTAAAGAATACGAAGTTTACTAACTGAATGGCTGTTACACAATACAATACATAAAAATATAAAATCAAATAACACAGTTCCCGCAATATAAAATAGCGCTGTATATAAAAAATAAATAACCATGCCACGCGTCCCAGACACACAAATAACTCCTTCTGCTAACATAATTCACAACATTTTTCAACACATATCACCTTTTCTTGAGTTGCACTTCTTGTTACTTAATATCTCAGCTAAAGACTGTGCCAGCGACGGCTTTTCCGCCACCATAAACACGGACTTCATGACGGTGTGAACTGAAGTCTCGTCCCGGCTTTGACTGTCACACCAACACAATGTAAACAGCTTTTTGAAGGATCCGGAGTGCAAGCGATCAGCGTCCAAAGAAAACCTGTGGCGTAGGGAGACTTGTGTAGATTCTCTATTTCCGTTTATCTGCCTCCGTTCCGTTGAACTATAGAGGTATTTCCTTATTAAGTGTGGGGAAAAATGTATTCGGCTGTGTTGTGGTATCATCAGCAGCATCAAGGGGCTAATGCTGACAGGGGCACATGCTGTATCCACCTTTCGCTTCCAGACTCGTGGCGAGTCTCCAGACAGGCCCTCGGCCCATCTCTAACTCCTCACGACAGGGCTGGTCGAACTGCCTAGGCCATGACCTCCTAGGTCAACCCACGGGCCTCCTACACCCAGGATTGCCTTGCAAAGAGACAACCTGATGGGCAGGGTCATCCACAGGGGAACGAGCTAGGTTCTCATATAGCCTGAGTTAGAGATCCCGGATTATGCAAGTAACAGGTCTCACGGTGTAGTCGTCGGTTGGATAGATTGCGTCCGAGTTTCGTTTCCATACAGCAAAACTAGCAGTGTCAAGGCCTTGAAGATACGAGCCTTGTCCTCTTGCATAGGCACCGACATCTTGGCTCCTGCTGCCAGACCAATCCGTCTACTGACTTCTTGGTCTGACAGCCCAGAGACATGGACTAAGCCACCAAGGTACGCAAAGCTCTCTGTGACTTCAACATCCTCACCGCAAGCACGCATCGACTGAACGGGTTCACGTAACAGGCCCCAAGTCCTGAATCTTGGTCTTGGTCCTGGAGACCTCTAGGCCCAAGTGCTTCGTGCCATTGCTAAATACATAAAGAGCCAACACCGTGATTCCAGTGGCTCAGATAGGATAGCAACATCATCGGCAAAGTCAAGGTCTGTGACTCTGATATTGCCCAGTGTTGCTCCGCAATGACTTTGGATAGTAGCTCTTCCCATTATCCAGTCTCTGCAAGTGCTGAAAAGTGTTAGTGCAAGGACACAGCCTTACCTCACTACTGAATTAACAGGGAAGAAGTTCGAGAGGATCCCACCACACTTTACAGCACTTTCATTACCTGTATATAGGCTTGCTATTAGGCCAATAATCCGTGTCGGAATTCCCCTCTGTCTCAGGATCTTCCATAGCGATTCTCGATGCACAGAGTCAAACGCCTTCTTGAGTTCGATGTAGGCTGCGAACAACCCACGACCGAACTCACGACGAAACGCTAGGATACGTTCTATTGTGGGATTGTCTGGAGTG
>NC_051421.1:15208989-15213989 GCF_015228065.2 Penaeus monodon | reverse complement strand
AGTCTTGATTTATCAGGATATTTGGCTAATAGACATCTTGGAAAATAATAAGAAAAGGCAAAGGATGCTGGTATTGGGCATAAGCGGTCGCGCATAATAGGGTGACAATATAAGCCCCCGGCAGTGTGGCCTGGGCCACTATGAATACTACCTGTCGGGAAAGGGTTAATAAAACATAAAACACTTTTCATCTATGGTATTTTCTTCGCTAGATGACAATAAGAAAGTTGTGTAAGATGTAATACACTGGTATATATTTACAGGAAAATGTAATGTGAAAAACTACTTACTACAGGCAAAGAATAATGTCAGAAATTAAGAAAATTAGTTGAGACTGATGCCGTGCAAATAGTAAGTCAACAGCAATTGGATAGTGGTTTGTGGATCTCCTAGGAATAGCTGGAGTTGTAGTGACTTAATCTCTGAAGGGTGTAGTCACTTTGTAAACAATACCAAAACTTTCATTTATATCATTTGTGATTGAAAATATTAGATATTCATGCATGTTACAGTGTGAAAAACTGAAACAGAATAATGATTGCAAAATTGGATGGCTGTGGAAAACAAAAAAAATTACCCTATTTACTAACAATTTTTAGTTCATACAGTAGTCACATTGTTCATTTAATATAGCGTTTATTTGTTTTTACAGTCATGCAACACCAGGTCGAACCTAGATTAGTGTTTTCTTTTTTTATACTTCCTTTATCATGAAGATACAATTCGTGGTTCACTTTTTAGATTGCCTCTTATGAGTAATTTTACACATATCCTCTAAGCCTCTGTTTGCATGGGAACCAGGGGTTTAGAGTTCCCCATTGGGTTCTCTCTCTCTCTCTCTCTCTCTCTCTCTCTCTTTCTCTCTTTCTCTCTTTCTCTCTTCCTCTCTCTCTTTCTCTCTTTCTCTCCCTCCCTCTCTCTCTCCTTCTTTCTCTCTCTCTCTCCTTCTTCTCTCTCTCTCTCTCTTCTTTCTCTCTCTCTCTCTTTTCTTCTCTCTCTTTCTCTCTCTCTCTCTCTCTCTCTCTCCTCTCTCTCTCTCTCCTCCTCTTCTCTCTCTCTCTCTCTCTCTTCCTCTCTCTCTCTCTCTCTCTCTCTCCACATCTCTCTCCTCCCCTCTCTCTCTCTCTCTCTCTCTCTCTCTCCTTTCTCTCTCTCTCTCTCTCTCTTTCTCTCTCTCTCTCTTTCTCTCTCTCTCTCTGGAAGTGCTTACATTGTTATTGCAATTGTCACCATGGTTTCCGCAGGGGTCCTGGTTTTGGAAACCAACATGGAACCCACGTGGAGCTTAATTTAGCTTGGGTTCACGGGTGCCATCTTGAGCTAATGGCTTTACATATAATCGTGCTTATATCCTCTTACTGCTAGGCCATGCCTATAGCTGTCATATCAAAATCCACTCATCATGACAGGTATAGCTATAGGCATCAGGATGTGCTAGAGCGAGTGGAGTGGGAAGTTCTGATAGCAGATTCCCGGGCCAAATGGCAGGACATTTGCCAGAAGTCACCAGAATCAGTAACGCTGAGAGATTTCTGATACCGTAATTGAAGGGATATGCATGTCATTTTCTCCTCTCTCTCTCTTTCTCTCTATCTCTCTCTCTCTCTCTCTCTCTCTCTCTCTCTCTCTCTCTCTCTCTCTCTCTCTCTCTCTCTCTCTCTCTCTCTCTCTCTCTCTCTCTCTCTCTCTCTCTCTCTCTCTCTCTATCTCTATCTATCTCTCTCTGTGTCCCTCCCTCCTCTCTCTCTCCCTCTCCCTCCTTCCACCTTCCCTCCCTACTGCCTCCTCTTTCTTTCTTTCTTTCTTTCTTTCTTTTTTTTCTCACTTTCTTCCTCTGTCTGTCTATTGATCTTCCACCCTCATCCTCTTTTAATTTTAATTAATTTTCTTATTTTCAGTTTTGATTATTTCAGTAAAATTTTTCAGCCTTCAAGATGCCGCTGCGAAATATCTTCCGCGGCAAAAGTGCCTCCAAGTCCTTCCCAGTGAAGATAGTAATGCTGGATGCTGAACTTGAATTCAACTTGCCATGGCGAGCAACAGGGCGAGACTTGTTTGATCTGGTAGTACGCACAATCGGACTAAGGGAGACTTGGTATTTTGGCCTTCAGTTTGAAGATTCTAAGAACAACTTTGCTTGGCTGAAGATGGAGAAAAGGGTAAGTTAGTTACCTGTGCTGTCTTTTTCTAATTTTGTTGATTTTTAAAATAAAAAAGGGGACTTGTGTGTAAGGAAGGCAATTAGTCACACTGGGAGATGCCTGATTACGTCTGCTTGTCGTGTGCTGTTGAGCCTGCTCTTAGTTTTACGGACTAAACAGCTGTGCCTTGTTTCTCCCATTCTATATTTATTCAGCAGAGATAGCTCCTCCACAGTAGGCTTAAAACTTCATTTTAGCCCCATTCCCTAAAAAAAAAAAATGTTTATAGGAGGACAGAGAGTGAGGTAATTTTTTGTTTCCTGTACTTCCGATTTTGCCCTCTAGTAGCAGACCACACACACATCCAGAAACATTGTTCATTATATCACCAGGGCCTCCCATCATCATTGGGTTGATGATACAGAAAATGTTCACTAATTTAGTTTATGTTGAAAAATATATTTATGTATTATACAGATGAAAGAGTCATTTATACCAAAGAGAAACAGGATCTCAAAAATCTATATGAATTCCCATTATGGTATTACTGGTGGCTATTTCATATCACTTACTTCCTATATACACATTTCAAATTATAAAATAATACTAAATGTATGTGCTTCTTTCGTGATGCTGAAATTGTCAGTAGTTGCTAAAGCTGAATTACTGAACTTCAGGTGCAGGACCAGGACATTCCAAAACAGTCAGTGGTTCCTTTTGTATTTCTGGCCAAGTTTTACCCAGAAGACGTAAGTGAAGAACTTGTTCAAGAAGTAACACAGCACCTCTTCTTCTTACAGGTTAGTTGGATTGTATATCAAGTAGATAATAAGAGGTTTATAACCTGGTAATTTGAATCTAATCAGTCAAGAGGAATATATAGTTTTGTTTGTCTTTGATCTTATTATATTATAGATCATATTTAAAAAAGTCTGTATGTTCAGGTACATTATCAGTGTCTATTGGTATGTAATAGATGAAAGATATTTTATTCGTGTGTTCCCCCCCCCCCCATTTAAAGTATGCAATTTATATATTCTTTTCTTTTTTCTATTTCTTTATAACAGGTTAAACAGTCCATCTTGAACATGGATATTTACTGCCCTCCAGAAATGTCAGTTTTGTTGGCTTCGTATGCTGTCCAGGCCAAGTTTGGGGACTATGATCATGCTACCTACAGAGCTGGCTCACTCTCCATGGAGGAGCTCCTTCCTCAGCGTGTGTTGAGGTGACTAGACTGATGATTGTAGAACAAATTTCTGTGTCTTCATTTGTGTTATTTTTATGCAATAGAAGCTTTTCCTATTTTCCTTATTACATTATTTTTAAATTCTGCTACAGCTTAGTATTTTTTTTCTCTAACAATTTTGGATTGGTTTATTAACAATAATAATTTATGCATAATGGTTACATTTATAAAGAATTTCCAACAAAGGATTTAGATGTCTTCAAGTCCTCTAATTTCTGAGAGTTGCACTGACTGAACCACTTTCAACAGCCAATACCAAATGACTCCTGTGATGTGGGAAGAAAGGATAAGAATCTGGTATGCTGATCATAGAGGAATGACACGAGACGAGGCAGAAATGGAATACTTGAAGATTGCTCAGGATCTGGGCATGTATGGAGTCAACTACTTTACCATAACAAATAAGAAACAAACAGAACTCTGGCTTGGTAAGTAAATAAGTTTATTGTTTTGTATTTATAAAAGATATATTCATTTCATTTTTATTGTTTTTCATGTTTTATATGAATGTTACCAATTTCAAGTGATGTTTTCTGTATCATTAGATGGTGAACAGTTTGTTAATCCTATCAGGAGACTACTCATAGGATAATTACAAGGATATTATGAGAACTGATATTTACATAGTTTTCTTAGGAGCATTGTTTTTATTCAGGACTTCATTGCAGGTGTTACAGCTCTTGGACTTAATGTTTATGAGAGCGAGAACAAGCTGGAACCCAAGATTAGCTTTCCTTGGTCAGAAATACGGAACATAAGTGTAGATGACAAGAAGTTTACTATCCGTCCGACTGACAAGACTGCACCAAACTTCGTGTTCTTCTCCAAGAACAGTCGCATGAACAAGCTAATTTTAGATCTTAGCATAGGGAATCATGAATTGTTCAAAAGGAGAAGAAAGCCAGACACCATCGAAGTTCAGCAGATGAAAGCAGCGGCTCGAGAGGAGAAACACAGACGACAGGTATGTAATCCACTGTAGTTTGGGATCATGCTAAAAGGAAAATTTGGTTTGATGTAGAAATGAAAATATGTGTCATTTATTTAATTTTATCTATCAATCTTTGGATATTCATACCTGCTATTCTGGCATCTTGAGGTCTGGTGTAAGTTCATAGTATTTATTTATGATTGCCAAAAAGACATACTGAGCAGAATTATGTGAATATATGAGCATTCATATATTTAACTATTTTCACAAACAGATTGAAAAAGATAAGTTGGCCAGAGAGAAGCAACTAAGGGAGGAGGCAGAGAGACAGAAGGCTGAGCTAGAGCAAAGGCTCCTGCAGTATCAGGAAGAAATGAGAGTTGCCAATGATGCGTTGAGGAGGTAGGAAGAAAGATACAGTTAAACCTGATTTTTAATCCACAGTAATCACATGGCCCAAAATAACGGCATTAGGCTTATGTGAGTGGCTGCTCCAATTTCTTGTAGGCCAGGCGCATGCAAACACTTGTGTGTGGTGACAGTGAAAGAATAATAACAATAAGAATATTTTGTTTTTTGTATAATTTTTTTATTTCTTCATTTTATGTAATACAACCTGCACCGCTGGTCACGGCAGGCAGGAATAGAAGGCTGAGCGTGGAAACAGTGTCCTCATTGT
>NC_051421.1:15198989-15203989 GCF_015228065.2 Penaeus monodon | reverse complement strand
TACCATATATTCTATGCCGGAAGTGTCCTTCATGACGTATCATATCACACATCTTTTTTATCAGCATTATTTATAAACATGCTGCATTACTGATTTGCCCTTGCTATAAGGTGGAATTGGTAGCTGTAATGAAGTAGACATGACTAAGATATACACCAATGTGTCAATAGTCAAAGATTTAGATAAGAAACCTTTGTTGTCTCTCACATGGTAGGGTAGATGATAAGAGACAGTGTGCCAAAGAATGTGTCAACAAGTTAGTTTTATTTTATGGAAAGACTGATCACAGGTTTAAGTTAGAAAAATGAAGGTTCCTAATAAGACACTTAAGTGAGTGTGTTTGCATTTATTCAAATTTATTGTATGTTAAGCCACATTAGTATATTTTTTTGACAACTTCTTTTGCAGCAACATGTCTGATTCATGATAGTGACGGAACCCATATCAGTGCTAGTACTGATGTGCTACTTTATTTGTTATTAATATGGTGAATCTAATTTGATTAATAGTATTATCATTATCATCAATAATATTATAGTGTCATCTCCATAGTCATTTTTATTATCAGTTGCTATGGTTATAATACCATTTTTCATAATATTATTCTTATTATGAGTACTGCTGGTGAGGCCTGTGTTTGTGTCATGTTTGATGGATAATAGGTAAGGACAGCACAGCCAACTGTAAAGTCAGAAAAAAATACTATGTAAAAGAGATCATCATTTATTTCCATCATTGTATCCATTATCATTATTAATGATGATTTTTTCATATTTGTACTAATGGTATTGATAATGATGACAAGATAATAACAACAATTTTGTGTGTGTGTGTGTGTGTGTGCGTGTGCGTGTGCGTGTGTGTGTGTGTGTGAGATAAATATATCTTATTTATTTATTTTATCTTATTTTATTATTTCTTATAAGGAGGGGAGGAGGTTTTGTTACCATTGATGTCATTATATTAAAATTATATATTAAAATATTGATAATAACAATATTACTATTGTTAAAATTATTATTATTATTATTATTATTATTATTATTATTATTATTATTATCATCATTATCATTATTATTATCATTACCAATATTATTATTATTACCATTATCAGTAATATTATTAAGGCTATAATAATGTATGGATTTCCAATGCTAATATCCTTAACTGATTTATTATTATTATTATTATTATTATTATTATTATTATTATTATTACTATCATCATCATCATCATGATTTATGATTATTATTAAGTAGTATAATTTATCAGTATCAGTGTTATACACGTGAAGATTATTTTCATGCTCTGGTGGACTCTTTGATTATGTGGTTTAATGTTTCATATATTATATGTTTTTTGTTTGTTGTACAAGAATGGAAATGACATTTCTTACATGTGTAATATCAATTACCAGAATACTCATATGTTGGGAGCTAATTATAGGGACAGTATTATTTGTTTACCTTCAGCAGTTTTTATATAGAACTTATCAGGTATGTTTGTTGAATGATCTGATTTCAGCTAAGATATAAAGCTACTAATAAGTGAATTATCCTTGAATGTTATAAAGGCATTTTTCAGTCAGATGGAATAACTCTCACCTCATATTTCAAGAAAAGATAGTTTGATTTAGCATCTTGCTTGTTACCTTGTGGATGGATCTTGCCTGATGCTGCACACTGAATTTTAAAGTGTCTAGTACAGAACAATTGTTAGTGCTAGAGTAATTTACAAACAAGTAACATTGATGGTTGTTGTGTTATTGATCGGCTTTTGTATGAAAAGATAAAGCATACTTATAGTAACATAATCATATTAATTTCTCTCTTGCCTCTCCACCTCTTATCCCCCTCTCCTCCTCCTCTTTTCTCTGTCTCTCTCTGTCTCCCTCTCTCCCTCTCTCCTTCTCTCTCTCTCTCTCTCCTTCTCTCTCTCTCTCTCTCTCCTTCTCTCTCTCTCTCTCTCTCCCCTCTCTCTCTCTCCCCTCTCTCTCTCTCCCCCTCTCTCTCTCTCCCCCTCTCTCTCTCTCCCCCTCTCTCTCTCTCCTCTCCCTCTCCCTCTCCCTCTCCTCTCCCCCCTCCCTCTCCCTCCCTGCTTTCTGCTTCTCCACAAGCTGTTAAATTTTCTCAGCTTGTCACATTTTCTCGTCTAATCTGTCTCTCTATCCTCTCCTCTTTAGTTTATTATTCATCTGACATGCTACAAATTTGTCTTATAAGGACATAAGGAAAAGATAACTACATGATAAGTCTGTGTTTAAAGTTGGTTTTATTTTTTAAAGAGTTAGAATTAAGGCAGACAAAGGTTAAGTGTTTAGATTTCTGGGTTTACATGTTAATCAAGAGGTATATGCATTTCATTATCTCTTTTTCCCAATTTGCACAATGTTGGTAGTTAATGATATTTTATGTTTTTATTACAAAGATATTCCAAATGTAATCATGGTAAATATTCTTAAATATGGTATTCTTAAAATTAAGGTTTTTTAAAAAGTATTTGTAACGTAATGAACAGACTTGTTTTCTTAAATGGCATGCATATACTTTTTCTTTTCTTTTCTTTTCTTCTAATTAGGCATTTCCAGTAGTAGAATACTTTCATTGAGATCCTTATGCAGTGTGTTTCCTTATTTGATATATTCGGAGTACTACTACTTTTCATTATTAAAGAATTTTCACTGTCTGTGTATGGATACATACTGTGTGTACATAAATATGTGTATTTTTGAAATTCATAAAATTGTGCACACATATGCCTTTACACATACAAGTATACTTAGTGTGATACTGATGATATACCCAGTAGCTTGTAAGGTAATTGAAAGTGGCAGCTATGCAGTATGATCTTGGTAGACAAACAAAAACTTGATGGTGCCATTACATATTCATAAATTGAATACTTTTTGGGTCAGAATTTATTTTGAGTGTCATATGTAGGTAGTATAATAATTTTGCAAATTTGCTATAACACTGTTTCCTGTTTTTTTTTTTCTATGGAAATATAAATATTTATTATTTATTACAGTTTCTAATACTTTTGATTATTATTTTTGTATTTTATATATTTATTTGTTCACTTTAGTGTCCTGAATTAGATTTATGTATATTGTAATGGAAAATGTTACATTTGTTTTGAAGAATAAGCTCAAAGATAAATTGAATATACTTTTTGATATTAAAAGGAAAGAAATGTGATTAGTCTACTTTCATTAATTAAGGGATATAGGGTTATATTCTGAATTTTGCATATAGATGCAAGCATGTGATACCACTCTCTTTAGAAAAAGTTCTTGCTAATTCCCAAGCACAGGGTTTCGTATGGTAAAGCAGAGTAAATACTTCCACAAAAGCTACATTATTCATGCCAGAGTAAGGTGATTTTTCTCTTCAGATTTGTCATTTGTCATTTTCTGGTTTACTGAAGGCTGTGGGATCCATAGAAAGATTCCCAAAGACAATGAAGTTGCAATGATTGTTACTGCCACCACGGTCATCACTGTAATGATTATGATTCTTTTTGTTTGTTATTATTATTATTATTATTATTATTATTATTATTATTATTATTATTATTATTATTACTAGTATTACTATTACTATTATTATCATCATCAGTGTTTTTATTGTTACTATTATTTCTTTTAGCATCGTTGAAACAAGTACCATGAAAAGTTATGCTTTGACTAATAATTTTCTCTAGGACTTTAGTGCATCTATTGCAGACTTGCTTTGCAGGCTTTATTAGCACAGGGACAGCTATTTCTTTTATGTAAGAATTATAATTGACTTTGTACAAGAAGGAAGGGCAGAACATGAACATGAAACAAAATACCAAAATTACCTTTTTTTTCTCATATTTAAAATATAAATAATATTTGTAAATTAACCAATAAACCTTTACAAGCATGAATAAACTGTGCTGACACTGCCAAAGAATTTTTCGCAGGAAGTTTATAGATTTTGCTAGGTGGTGTGTAGATTCTGTCTTTTATTGTATATAACTAACACAAGAGTTGAAATGTGTTGACTGCAACTACAAATATTCACCACCGATGAGATAAAAAGTTTTGACTGATTTGTTTTAATGAAGTGTTAAAATTTATCATCTAGAAATATGTTTGGAATATTGCAAATGAATTCTTGTGATGTGTTTGAGACAAATTGCTAATAGACCATTTCCATGCATAAGGGATGGTTATTTTTTCACTGAGTTTTTAAAGCTCAAGTTACAACTGTAATTATTTAGGTATTTTATTACAAAGCTCAGTGGTGAGTCATGTGGACTAAATATGTCTTGCTTAGTCTATTGTGATATATTTGTAAATATATTTTACCGAAATGAACAAGATTTTCATTCATAAACCATTTTTACAAAGAGTTTATCTGCACTGGAATTTTTAAGAATTCAAATTAAAATCATGTTTGTGTTGCTCACTGTAAAACCTCCAGTGTAGTGTAGTAACTGTATGTTACTAAGTGTTGTAAGTATAGGACAAGACTGTAATAGTGCAAGACCCCCTTTAAGTGCAGAGTCCAAGAAAAGCAACTGATGACTTAATGTTGGTCCTGGTTGACTGCTGTGTATTCATCTCCTTAGATCATACTATCTCTGATTTCTGGGTTGCAAGTTAATGTAACAGTAATTACTAATCAATGAGGCATCAGTAGCAAGTTAACTATTCCACTGTTATAAGAGACTGATGAATCTGCAATACTGTGAAGGTAATGTCCCAATACATCAAATACTGATTTATATGAGAAAAGATAGACAAGATGATATGTATAAAGTTATATTAGGAATTCAGTAAAATATATTATAAATAGGGATAAATATCCACTAAGATAACACCAACATATTCAGCAAGTTCATGACAAATGGGAAAACCCATGAGGATTAACATCACGTTAGTTTGTTTTTGAAAAATCCATAATCAGTCACCAGGTAAACAAATTTCCAAGGCAATAAATCCTTCAAATAAAAATAAAAGAGAAAAAAAA
>NC_051421.1:15173989-15178989 GCF_015228065.2 Penaeus monodon | reverse complement strand
ATGAATATAAATCATATTCACAAAAAGTATATCACCTTGAGGACTGACAATTACAGAACCTACGTCCCAGCAGTACCTTATATCAACGTGCACACATCCACCACACTTTAACGCACTTCCCACATTTCACAAAGATCACGTGAACCCGTTTCCCCAAACTGCGCAGCCAAGCGTCGTCACACAAAAGTTACACAGGCCTCCTCCACTTCAGTCCTGCCCACGGGGATCGACATAAGGGGACAGTGGAGGGTCTCCCGCCGAGAAGTCCTTGCAGAGTGGTGGCAGCCGCGCCTCTGACTCGTTCTCCCGGAGTCCTGCTGCGGCGAGGACGAGGCGGAGAAGCAAAGGGCGAGAGCGGAGGCGACCCTGAGACGCTCGGAGCGCCCTGACTTCCGGATGATGAGGATGAGACCGACGAAGTACAGCGTAAGGACTGTTCCCACGTACCACATCACGTGCCGCTGGGCGTCGGCGTGAAGCTTCGACATCTGTTGGTTGATGAGCACCTGTTGAGGCACGGCGCTGGCGTTGCCCTGGCACTGGCACCATAGCTCTGCCCGCGTCACCGTCTCCATCTGTAGTGGGATCTCACTGTCAGGTCGCTGTTCACACCTGCTGTTCTTCTCCTCTTGCTGTGGATGAAAACGTTTGAATAGTCACTAGCATTATCACAAAGCTATGGTTATTTATCATTTGTTCATTTGTACATGCATATCCATAAATAAACATTCATCTGCCTTGACTGTGCGCGTCTTTTACATAAAGCTTTCCAAAGTGGACATCCATAAGATATTATCTATTTAGCACATTTTCATTACCCTAAAATTGCTATCTCGCACTGGAGGCTGCTTAAAGTTAACAGCTTTTTTCTTTCTTTATTTTTCTTCAGAAAATGAAGGTCGATTCAGTAAGAGAACTATTCCTAGAACCGGTCAGGACTGGCGAAAAATCCTACAATTTCATGCTGAACTGATCCCGATTACCACCAAAGTATAAGCACTCCAATAAAACTTCCCTCCAAACGTAAACCTACATTTCCAATACGTAGTTTATAGACTTGGCAATAATACGCCTAATCTTTGGTTATAATTGGCCATTTGCCTTTTGAACTCAGTGCGGCAAAAGTTATCATTATTTTCCTTTAGCTCTCACGTTACGCTCGGTTCAACAAGACAATTCCTCATGCCCAGATGATCTTTAATCTTTCAAAAATATGTGAGGGATTCCAGTTCAAACACCACGTTGCTGTATGATAACAATAACCGATTAGTATTAATGACGAAAAGGAATTGATAAAACGTGAGAACAAAATGTTTATCAGGAAGTATTAATTAGTGTGGTTTGTTTTCCTTTTTCCTCGCTTATTGCATCACGCTGATCACATTTACATAAGGTAAATCAATAATATCACATGCTGATTGTGAATAATTAAGCTCATGATCTAAAGTTAATTACTAGAAATTTGGAACAAAGACAAAAAACAAAGAAAAAAGAAAAAAAGAAAAAAAAAATCCCTCTATATTAAAACACGAAATATACCTTTTTGTTTTAGATGATAAATCGACAATTGATAATCGGAACTACGGATCAAGGTACAACGGATAATTAGATACAGTGCAATAGCTTATGATAATAAAAAATGTCTGGATAATCCCTCCATTTTATCTGTGTACTTGATTAGACCCGAAGAATGCAAAATGGTATTTCAGCATTTCAGGAGCTCAGTTTCAAAATCACCTTTCAGAAGATCTTAGTTATAAAATCATTTCAATGTGTGTTTGTGTTTGTATTCATATATATATTCACACGCACACAACCACATAAAACACACATACAACCCCCCCCCCACACACACACACACAACACACACACACACACACACACACACACACACACACACACACACACACACATATATATATATATATATATATATATATATATATATATATATATATATATATATATATATATATATATACAGATACCAACATCAATAATATATATATATATATATATATATATATATATATATATATATATATATATATATATATATATGTATGTATGTATGTATGCATGTGTATGCACACGCACGCACACACACAAGAAGGGCGCACTTCCCATGGACATGCTGGAATGAAACATCGTACAGTTATTACTCTTTCTCTACTTGGGTCCCACCAATAGTGACACACTTTTCCCATCGTTTTATGCAGCAGTGGGCTCCTTGCTTGTAGAAATCCGCAGGTTGCATTTTAATTCTATAAACTTACTTTAGAAATCCGTATATCTTTATCTTGGAAACTTTCCTTTCAAAAAAATCTTCATGGACGGAAAGAGGTGAAAGTCAGGGCAAGGTCAGGAGAATAAGGAGGATGAGGAAGGATGTCGTAGCCACAGGACCGCGTTTTCATCTGGGCAATGTGAGAGTTGTAAACAACAGCACTGTCTTGCAATAGGCAGACACCTTTGGTCAACATTACGCACCACATGGTTTTGATAGCCTGCCGCAATTTCTGTAGTAGTGAAGCGTAGTTAGCTACTTTAATTAGTAACTTTTTCATCCTGCATAATTAGTCTGTCAAAAAAACTCCTAGAGCCTTGTAACAATAGCCTTGTCTCTGCTTCTGGAATAGCTGGAAACCCATCGAGCAGACAACTTCTGCATATGCAAATGGCCAGGAATGATTTTGTCCACAGACCCAACACTAATCTTGACATGTTGGGCTAGCTGACGAACAGTAATACAGCGATCTCCCAAAACTGCAGTCTCCAGTTGATGGATGATGGCCTCAACAATAGCAGACTGGGGTGACCCTGGGATAGGAGCCGTTTCCACAGATCTCTGACCAAACCTGAACTGGCGATGCCAATGATTAACAACGTCATATGATGGGGCATCCTCCTCATAAGTTGCTTTCATTTCATCGAAAGTCTCTTTCGATAAAATGACATGTGGCCATTCAAATATAAAAACCTGACAACTGCTTGATACTCCACTGGTTCCATTTTCACACTTTACTGCACTTTCACCACTGTAACAGAAAACGTTATGAGTTAAGGACTGGAAATCAGTGCATGGTCTATAGAGATGTGTATCATTCTGCATGTGGGTCAGGGAACTCTTTAATGAGCTTATGTATATATATATATATATATATATATATATATATATATATATATATATATATATATGTACACACACACACACACACACACGCACACACACACACACACACACACACACACACACACACACACACACGCGCGCGCGCGCGCGCGCGCACACACACACACACACGCACATACACACGCACACACGCACACACACACACACACACACACACACACACACACACACACACACACACACACACATATATATATATATATATATATATATATATATATATATATGTATATATATATATATGTATATATATATATATATATATATATATATATATATATATATATATATATATGTGTGTGTGTGTGTGTATGTGTGTGTGTGTGTGTGTGTGTGTGTGTGTGTGTGTGTGTGTGTGTGTGTGTATGTGTCTCCCCCTCTCCCTTTCTCTCTCACATTCTCCCTCTCTCTCATATTCTCTCTCTCTCTCATATTCTCTCTCTCTCTCTCTCTCCTTCTCTCTCTCTCTCTAGATATATCCTAGCAACGTGCAGACAACTCATCTATCGTTACTGTACATTGTACCCTATGGGAGAGACCAGTTGTCTTGAGTTATTGTTTACGAGACACAGGATAGTGTTGGCGCTGTTCTAGAGCGCGTAATCACATGCTCGACCAGTTTACGAGGAGGGAGGGGGAAGGAGAGGAAGACAGGGACAGTAGTAAATCATTTGTTAGCAGAGTGGAGATGGAGAGAGGGAGGGAACAAAGGAGAGGATAACAGACTACGCACACACACACACACACACACACACACACACACACACACACACACACACATATACATATATACATATATATATATATATATATATATATATATATATATATATATATATATATATAATCTTTTTTTCTTTTCTTCATCTGGCTTTTCCATGTTCATCATGGGTCGCCGGTGCGGATTTTCTTGTATCCGCATCTTCATTACGGTTTGGCACGTTTTTACGACCGGATGCCCTTCCTGCCGTCAACCCTCCCCATTCATCGGGGTTGAATTGGGACCGGCACGGAACATGCCACTGGACTGTGGACTCCCATGACGGTAGACAATCGAGGTGAAGTTCCTTGTCTATGGGAACAACGCGCCGGCCGGTGGCTCGAACCCTCGATCTCAGATTGCCGTCGTGACAGTCTTTGAGTCCGATGCTCTAACCACTCGGCTACCACGGCCTGATATCTATCTATCTATCTATCTATCTATCTATATATATATATATATATATATATATATATATATATATATATATATATATATATATATATATATATGTGTGTGTGTGTGTGTGTGTGTGTGTGTGTGTGTGTGTTTGTGTGTGGGTATGTGTGAATTGCATTCTCAGGCTCATCATACTCATATTAGGTTGTTCAGTATGTTAAGATATTCTTTGATATGGTAATTACAAGAGTGCACTGCTTAAGTATAGTAGGTACAGTGTGTTTCTTATAAGCATTTTTCATGTTGGAATAACCGCCCATGTAAGGTGCCGATTATAGTTAAATTCAGATGAAATATATCTTTTTAGACGTGAATGGTCGGTGGCAAAATTAATGTCATATATGTGGAAATTTGGCAAAGGGATTACATACATAAGAACTGAATGTCTTTTTTTTTCCTTTTCAGCCAAAATTTTCAACTCTTGGTGAGAGCTTATCAATATTTTTTTTTTTTGCATGTGATTTCATAGTCAATGATGGAATCACTACCAATAATATGTTCACTAAATGTCCAAAGAAAGTGTTAAATTGTTCATGGCCGGTAAAAGTAAATAAATGAACCATGGGATTGAATCTCGTAGAATTTATG
>NC_051421.1:15112443-15143732 GCF_015228065.2 Penaeus monodon | reverse complement strand
ATTTTTTTCGTGTTGGTAATGTCAATCACAGACATACTTCTCATTGATATTACGAGGATCTGTGGAAGCATCCTTTTGCTGGGCTGGCCCTGGCTTATCTGCCCAATTAAGTGGCATTTTCCAATATACTGTAAGACTTAGCACTGAAACAGAAGCACGCTTTACTTCAGTCCAGCGGATTAGTAATTATACCAAGGGGGTAAACTTTTTATATACTTCATATATTTTCTTTAAATGAAGTTTTTCTTTTGTATCATAAAGTTTAATTCTTGTTGAATAAGCCACCAATTTTTTTTTTTTATATTATCACCCAAAAATACTCAGTGGCTATGGTGATAAAAAATGACTTCACTATACCACCAATAACTTGTCTGCCATTTATGATATTGCTTTTTCTGCTTTCAAATTCATTATTTCCTAATCGTCCTCGTTGATCTTGTGTGATATTCAACCTTAACATGTATGATACATTTCATTTTTATATTTCTTACACTTTTCCATGATATGTGGTATTAATTCCTCCATTCAGGCTTACAATTTATTTTTTTTAGTTTTTATTATTTTTATTTGTTTTACACGTATTTGTGAGATAGATATTCATCCACAGTGCTTAGCCTCAGAGCTCCAGCTATATAGAATCAAAGGGCCCCAGATCCAAACTGGCCAAGAATGGACGCTAAGCTACCGAAATGTGCAGCTGAAATACAGACCAGACACACCTTTTGTTTGAAGGGCATCACATTTGACATCGATTCATTGGAGAAAATAGGTTGGTGGAAAATGTTTCATCATGTAATTTTTCTTATCTGCTATCCCCAGTCCTATTTTCCACAATTTGGGCTTCCTGCTTTTAAAACCCATAAAGTTCCATTTGCCACTATCATGCGGGAGTTGCCAAAAATGGTTTACAGTCCCCTTCCTTGTGACATGTGACATAATGAGTGTGATTTCTTTAAATCAGGTATGCCTGGGCTGCTTAAAAACTAGCCTCTTCCTGTTTACCCCTTCCTTTTCCGTCTAGTTCCATTCTCTTACTTTAGAAGATAATTATTCTTGTTTGGTATTCCAATATGATTTGATCTTTTTCTTAAGATTTATTTAATTTTTTATCCTTTTTTCCACCTAAACTTTTTAGGTGTAGTGGAAGACAGGTTCAGGCAAGTCTTCTCTAGGAGTAGCATTGTTCAAAGGGTTTGGTTGAAGCTAAGCAGGAGGCAGTGTGCGAATTGATGGAGTAGACATTTCAGACCTAGGCCTCGAGGATCTACGATTTTCGCCTCTCAATCATTCCTCAAGATCCAGTGCTTTTCATTGGCACAGTCAGGTACTAAAATGGACTACTAATATGTTTGGGAGACTGCAATTTAGTATTTTCAGATGCGGAATTCTTATTAATTCACATTTACTTTAACTTGCCAGTCTTTCCTCCCATATAAGTAACTTTAAACATATGACAGTGGCTATGTAATAATCTTTAACCCTTTTCCGACGGGTAGTATCATAGAGGCCCAGGCCTTGGGTGCCGGGGGCTTATATCGTCGCCCTAGCATGCGCAACCACTCATGCCAAATACCAGCATCCATGCCATTTCTTTATAATATGTTGTATTTTCTGTTTTTATTATTTTCTAAAGTCTCTACTTGCCATATTTCCGGGTTTAAAACGGGACTGAAGGGTATTTTTGTTGTTATATAGACTCCATAGTTGATTCATTATCGGTCTATAGTCCGAAATTTTATAAATAAAATAAGCAGTGTGTTGAATCATGGAGTTGGTGAAATTGCGGTTTTTGTTGCAATTTTTTTTGTTTCGTTTGTTGCATGGTAAAAAAAAAAAAAAATGGAGGGGAAAGTGTTTAGAAGGTTTTAGATTAGAACCGACTTGTTAACACAATTTTAACTTGGCAAAAAAAAATAATCTTTTGGCCGTGCAGTGATTGTAACAAATATAACAAACACATCATGGCATGTCCATGCATAATCTATGGCATGATGGTACGGCCCACGGCAGGAGATGGTCACCGCCTATGCCATGGCATGTAAGGACATGCCAACCCGTCGGGCAGGCAAATGGGTTCCTTTTATTTTTTGTTATATTGGTAATTGTTTTCTGTTAAAAACCTCTTATTGAAAGTAATGAAAATAAAAAAAATGTATATGTTCCTGAACATCTAAATATGCACCATTGCATGCTGTGTTTTCTGCACTCATAGTTATTAGTTAGGATAATAAAATAAAAAAAAAAAAGGACAAAGAAAACAGCATATTTCTCATATTTTGACAGGTGGGGGAAATTATTTTTTTTTATTGGATTGAGATCATGTCTCTTAAAGCCGAATCAGTAATATAATAGTAAGGGGGTTTTGGGTTGGTTTCTTTGCGTGGTCTTACCAGAGTGGCCCTCAATTGTGGTATAATCCGATTTATAAGTTTGTTGGTTTGTACAATTTGTTAATACTCTGGGATATAATCTATTGCAAAAATCTAATGACACAATCATAAAGAGAGGAAAAAAAAAGCTTGCAATCACTCATCTACAGAACATGATCTTGCCTAAGAAAAAAAAAAAAAAAGAACATCAGAAATGAGAATGTAAGGACAGCAACAAATGCCACATAGAGACGTAAGTTCATAGCGATTGGGTAGTGGAATCTGAGTGGGGTAGAGAATTGGCGGACAACAGGTTTTTTGGTCATCCAACTACAGGAGTAGGGGAGTGGAGTAGAGTGGTTAGGCCTTAAAAGGGGACTTTGTAACAATATGCAATACTTCACATTGCATCATCATCAATAAGGGGAAACGGCCAAAATTGTGGGAGACATGGCTGCATCACCTCTTTACTTCCAAACCAAGTGGGGGTTGCCCTCATGGGCTTCCTCCAGCAGGCCTTGGCCCATCCTACTAAATTCCTGTGAGATATTGAGCGTGCATCACAAGCTGCCCATAGCTCTGGACCTACCTGGGTTGGTCCCAACAGGTCTCTCCACCCAGGGTGTCTCCAAAAAAGAGGACAACTTGATGGCAGGGTCAGTACAGGGATAAATGAGCTAGGTTTGACCATTATAAGCACTCGAGTCTATTAGGTTGGCAAGCCCGGATTACTGCAAGTAACAGGGTCCCATGCCAGTCTCTGGTTTGTTAACCATCGTTGGGAAGTGGTGCTTGCCTAACGTTACCCCATGAGCCAGTTGAAGGGACTTGTTAACAAAAAAGGCATCAAGACCAAGACTTCCTAAGGGCACTAGGGAAAAGCAGCCAGTTTTGCTTCCAATAGACGCAAAACAAAAAAATTGCAGTTGGGACGGGTATCAAGGCCTTGGAAGACACTCGGAACTTGGGTCCTGCATTTTGCATGATTACCGACATCTCCAAATGCTTTTGTTGATCGAGGAGTTAATGGACCAGTGTTGCAGACCAATCCGTTTCGTCTATTGATTCTTGGTCTGACAGCACAGCGATTATGGAAACATTGCAATTGGAAAACGATATTCACGGATATTAAATACTGTGATAGGATTGAACAAGGAACCAATAGCAAGATAGGCGGGCTGTGTATTAAAACTAAAATACTACGTATAACAATTCGCTCGTAAACTTGTGTCTCTGGTAACAACCACTTCTCCAGGGTTATATAAAATATAATGCACAGGTGTCTGAGAGATGATGTATGACGCTGTTTCGTCGTCAAATTCAATTCCCAAGTCGAGTTCTGTTTTCGATATGGAAGTTTGCGACTCAAAAATGGTCTTACCTACAAAATAATATACAATACTGTAGCCCCGACGACACCATATGTCAACATTCGCATATAAAAAAGTAACATGTCCAATGTATCGGCGTGCTTGGCTACGTGCATTTCCCCATATGACAGTGACGCTAGTTTGTTTACACCCAGAAGGATCTTCTAATGTAAGAAGAAGCCAAGGGATACCATTGTATAATAACTGCGGGAAGATGTTGAAAGTGTGCTCTAAAGGTTCGTCTGCCTCACGCCTTCTTATATTATTACACCACAATTATTTCTAAATACGACTAGTAAAATGGTTGATTGTGTATTAAAAGTTCCCCCCACCAAAACAGAATTATTTAAAATCGTTGAGAAAGGTATACAGACGTTCGGCAAAAAACTAAGCCATTATACAAAATCCTACATGCCCTCTACTCTTGAACTAAAGCAGCCACTATTCGGAATCAATTAGCAGATATCACTACAGTTTGAATTCGAGAAATAAACCTAATTGGGCGTATTTGCAATGATGCAAACAGTCAATTCGAAATAAATAACTACCGTTTGTATAATTTCGTTGTAATAAAAACTACAGTTTTTTTTTTCAAAAAAAACAAAAAATTAGACCATCTTGAATAAAAAAAATTAACCTCTAATCAATATCATTACCCAATTGTTTCACTCAATCATGAAGAAATTTCCGTTTCTATCTCTTAGATAGTGGAATGGTTATGCGCTCTTTTTTGAAGCAGTTTTTCCCCTATAAGGAGGGCTCATCGTTGTCTTTTATTGAATTCCACGGGGAGGAGTTACCAGGATGTAAATTACAGTATTTAGAAATGCTTCAATAAAAAGTACGACAAATAAATATTTGTAACTGGAAATTCCAAGGATGACAAATAATGTCTGAAAATGCGAAACAGAGTTACTTGGCCGCCTTTTTTTTTTAAAGGTACACCTGCGTTCTGTCATCACTACTGGCAGAAAAGACGAACCGCAAACGTATGTGATGAGCCAACTGTTAGCAGTTGTCCTTATAAAAATTTAAAACCATTTTGAGATGACCCCTCCTGGCCCTGACAGTGCTATTGGTTTTGGTGGACAAGACGTCACTTTAGGGGCAGCTATTTAAGGGTAGGTAGAAGCCATCGTTATTACACTAGTCAGTACCTAATTGTTTAATCCTTCTATCTGTTTGCTCATAAACATCACGCCAACGTAATAATATAAAATAAATAATCTAATAATGATGATTGATGATGATGATGATGATGATGATGATGATGATTGATGAGAGGATGATTGCTGATGATGAGGAGGATGCTGATGATGATGATGATGATGAAAAGAAGTAATACCTATTATTAATGATAATGCGCCAACAATTGGATGAACGACGATAATCATAATAATAAAATTACGATAATAACAATAGTAAATGATGATGACAATAATAATGATCAGTAATAATGTATTAAGCCATTAAGAACTATCAGAATGATAAGAACAAGACGAATCCCAAAAACAATCAACAAACGCAACAACAACAATATAAAAACAAAACAATTAATAAGAATAATATAATAATAATAATAATAATAATAATAAGAATATTGAGATGATGTGCTGATGTCGATTTACGAAATGGGAATAATAATATTAATCGTGTAGTTTTTTAAAACAATAATGATAATAACACTAATATAAAAAAAACAACACCATCAACTTACATTATAATGATGCTGATGATGATGTATAATGATGATGATGATGATGATCGTGATGATGGGATGATGATGATGACTGATGATTGATGATGATGATGATGAGATGATGATGATGATAAGTGATGATGTGATGATGCTGAGTATAATATATAATCAAAGTCTTCACACTTGGACCATGGAGCAGGAGACAAACAACATGAGAGAGAGACTAACAAGTGGTGCCAGGGGACAAGGATACTTTGGCAGGGGAGAGCATAACCAAAACGTATCTTAATATCTAATGAATTAGAGATGAAGAAGAGAAACTGATATATGAGGCGAGTAGTGGTGACGATGTGCATGGCGACGAAGCAGTGGGGAAATACCTACAGAAGTGGCGAGGAAAAAAACAATGAGGGATCTTGTTGTTGTAACTTCTGGAACAGGGAATGATGACGAAGAGCCTTGGTTGTGGACATATATTATGAGGCAAAGAAAGGGAAAGAAGGGAGGAGGAGGAAGAGCTGATGCTTGCGAGTGCACAATGATCTATGCGGAAAAATTAAGTGTGGAAGAAAGCGGTGAGCCAGATGATTGTATCGGTTGAAGCATGGAAGTGTTTTAGAAGAGATTGCCAGTGGAGTTTTTCAAGCTTGGCATATTAAAAAAGATGCTGAGAAGTGGAGAAGTTATATATACCGAATTTCAAGAATACGGGACAATGTTCAGAGCTGCAATAACAAGGACAGAAACACAAACGAAAGGGAAAATAAGAGAGACAATGTTCGTAAGCAGAAGTCGGCTTTCATACGAATCCAGATACGATGTTCTACTTGGAGTGGATGGAGAAATAATAGAACGGTTAGGAAGCCTGCAGATATTGTTGTTGGGCGATAGAGAAAGCTGGTTACAGGGTACCAAAAGAGGAAAAATAACAGCATTGCAAGAGGAAGTCGGGAGTGTAGAGAAGTAATGTTGAAGAAGCTGCAGGCAAGATCATTAAATATATTGAGTGATTTGGATGTGTAGGATGAGTACAGTCAAATATTAATGGACAGGGCTCAACGCAGTGAAATTACAAACTTGGGGGTCGGTCTACGACTTCTCTCTTGGTAGAAGTGAGATGCATATTGGAGAGAAGGTGAAATAAAAGTCAGGGTGAGAATTGGTTCCCGCAGGAGGGGGAAGGGAGGTGCGGTTAATTCTGCGGTATTACAAGTAGAAGATACAATGGATGGAATAAATATTAGGGTCACCTATTACGGAAATAAGGCCCGCGTGGCAACGAATGGTTAGAGCGCGGACTCAAGAATGTCACGACGGCCAATTGAATTCGAGGTTTCGAGTCACCGACCGCTCCCCGCGTGTTTCCCTTGGGCAAGAACTTAACCTTGATTGCTAACTAGGCCAATGGGGTGGCCAAGCCGCCAAGTCAATGTGCTCGTCCCAATAAAAGCCCCGCTAAATAGAGAGAATGATTTACCTAAAAGGTACCACCGGGCACTCTCCGTGGGAAAGGAAAACTGGGGACCACTTACCCACGTACTCACTCCAAGAAGAAAGATCACCGCATGAAAACTACAATTGAAAGTATCATGCTGGACCTACGGGCGGGGCTCAGACATGAACCTACGTTAAAAGAGAATTTACGACAATGGAGCGTGTAGTAAGATAAGTGAAAGAAGAAAAGAAAAAAAAAACGGCTAACGTGCAAAAACATGCAAGACTTGGAATTCTGCAAATGTGGAAAAATGCTTTTATAATTGTTCCAGGAGGAATAAGAATGATGTCGATGGGTCTCTTAGAGGCGAGATATAAGGTAGACGAACATTGGTAAAAAAATATTGACAGCAATACAGTCCGACAGACGAGCTGCCGCAGAGATGTCACCGCTAATGGAACTCCAAAATAGTGATGTGGGCCGAGCCACTACTCGGCGCTGATTTCCCTCTCAACACCAACAATCTGTGGTCTATATGAGAAGAGGCGGTCATCAATCAGTCATGGAAGGCTTTTTGCTTCATCTCACTTTCGGTCAACACAGTCTCTTCAATTCCAGGTTCATCCTGACATCAACATGTGCCCCTTGGCCGAAGATGACCTAAAGGGATTGCTCAGAATTTCCTTCAGTCTTTTTTATTTCTTTCCTTTTTTTTTTTTTTTTTTTTCTTGTTTTTCTTCTTTTTTTTTTTTTTTTTTTTTTTTTTTGTTCTCTTTTTTTCTTTTCTCTTTTTTTTTCCATTTTTTGTCTTTTTTTTTTTCTTTTTCAGCCAGAGGAGCTCCGCCACAACAGTACCCCAGTCCATTCTCGTTCGTTAACCTGAGGGCCAGAGAGCTCTCACGCCGCACAAGCTTGCTTCCAAAGAATTGGAGAGTGCAGATGGGCGTCTTCCATGCTCCAAGGCTGGGGTGACTCCATGGGCACCGACTCTCCACATGGTCCGGAAATCAAACAACTCGCCCCCCTTTCATGGCCACGATTGCGGCTCAACCCGCATCACCGAGGCGGACCATTACCCCTTGTCCAAACATCACCAATTTGACAAACCCGGTATAGGCGACCCGCCCTTATATTCTGAAAGTGGATATCTTAAGGGGTTACTTCCAGGTGCCGTTCATTCAAGAGGACGTCTCCCAACAAGGCGTATCTTACCCCATTTAGAAGTAAATACTTCCACTACGCCACTTTATAGGCTCAGGAACAGCAGAAGAAGACGGCTTATGGAGAGCTCCCATTCTGAGTGGGTCTATTGTCGATGGCATCTTCATTTTTCACAGAAACCTCTAGGGAACACCAGCAAAGCAGCATGTCTCCACAAGTCCTTCGGGAGGAGGGACGGAGAAGAGCCTGGTATGTCAGAAAAACTGCATTTTTGGAGGCCAGCACAAGCATCGATCTTCCCTGTGGTATGAGATCCAGAGATAGGGTGATATGGCCACAGGCCAATCCGAGGTCACGATTTTTGTGGTGTTTTGGTTTGTTTGACTGTACTCCCAATTCCCTACCCCAGGCACCATCAAGGGAAGTTCTGCAGTTCCTAGGGATGATCTACATCTAGTTATCACCAATTTATTCCAGGGGACTGCAAGAATTCTCGGCCCTCTCTCTACCAAGGAGAGGACGTTCGCCATAAGCAGACACTGAATGGGGTTACCTTATGAATGAGCAAAAAGAGGGGACATTCACCAGTCTGCAAAATAGCCATCACAGGGCTTACTATTTAGCACGGCAGCACCCAACACCACCCAGAGCCTTGCCTAATGCAGTTGGAGTGAAGTCGTCTTGGAGCAAAGAAAGTACACAGCAAGACAACCAGACTCAAGCTTTCTTCAGCCAGAAAGCTCTGCCATATGAACAGATCTACAGCACATTCAGCAGGAGAGATCCTGGAAGTACATAGCTCCGAAAGATATGTTCTACATCCATTTTTTACAAGCTTCTCACAAGCCTCTGGTCAGTTGCCCTTTCCAGTGTCAGGGTACTGCTTGGTCAGAGCGGCAACAACAAAGCTCTCAGAGCTATTGCCCAAGAGGGGATGCACTATGAGACGCTTTCAGGCTCCAGAATCCGTTGCAGATTTCTCTCTCACAATACGAGATCTCCAGCCCATAAGTTGGGTCAAAAGACAATGGGCTCTAGTGGCAGAACAACTAGCGAGAAGATCCCAAAACCATTGGCCTACCAACCCTTTGGCGGGAAAATAGTCACCATCGGAGATATGACTGTCCTCTGCGACGTTAAGCACCGGCTCATCGCTCACCAACCTGTCATAACCTACCACATTACCGGCAAAAGGACAATTTCCTTCAACATCATCCATAATTGGCTTACCTCCATCTATTGGCAGACCTCTCCCACCGTTAGAGGGGCAAGAGGTAGTATCTTTACCATTCATCAATGCTATACCCACGGGCCCAAGTCCTTTGACCATGGAGGAATCTGCAGCACCAGATTCTGTGCCAGGGATGTCCTGGCTCCTGGTCACCAGCTTTTGGTCTTCCAGAACACACAATGTCCGATAGGTGGAGCGAGTGAGGTTTCCACTTCAGACTATGCAAGGCTCTAGTACAGCTGCTCCACTTCACAACGGCATACCATCCACAGGCTATAATAATGGACTTATTGGGAAGACATGGCATTGATCCTAAGATGGGACCGGACCACTGTTTGCAGAACAGCCAGGGGATAATCTTACCCTTCGCCGCTCCCACCTGGTGCTTCCTTCGGGCGCAGGACAAATCACGAAGGAGGAATATCGCCCCATTTTCGGCCCCGAGGAGGGTATGGTATGGTCAGGACCTTGTTGTGCTGGAGGGGAAATTCATCAGGAAAGCTGGGCGGACACTCGGCTCAAGGACCTTACGCTGGGGGTTCGCCCAGCAATTATCCCAGCAGGACCCACCCGGGTGTGTTCCATGTGCCTTCCTACACCTCTGCCAGGGAAATTGGATAGGCTGAGTCCTTTTTCCCCCAATGCGAGTGCACCACCAACCGCTATCCTACCCTTTCCAGGGTCCTGGAAGCACTCCCAGGGTTTTAAGCTACAGATGAATGGATGGACTGACTGACACCCAAATCACATCCATGGCAGACAATTGCCAGGTTAGACATTCGGCATTGTTTCTGAGGCGACTAATGAGTATTCGGTCTGTGATAGAGCTGGCTATGAGGAGTCTGTCAAGCGGGCCCATGGTTCGGGAGCTGGATCACAGCAGTTGAGTGAGAGATAGTGAGAACACAGCCCTCCTTATCCAAGGACTATTTGCTTTAGGTTTCCCAGAGATTGCGAGATTTTTTCTAGAGCTCCTGAGATGTTATAGAAATATGGGGTAGTACTGTGGTCAAGGAGATTTTAATTGACCACATTTCTTGTCAGCAATCATGGCGAGGATCCTTCAGAATTGCTAGGGGGTTTACCGGATAGTGCCGAGTATTTTTGGCAACTGACAAAGCTGGAAGTGGCTACCATTCATGTTCCACTTCAAAAAGCCTCATCCTCCAGTGGCCACTCTAGGGTGGTTCACTGGAAAGATTGAGGGGACGGAGGAAATGCAGGTCTGAAATGATTCACAGAAACTTGAAATCCTGATGGACACAATGTTCTGTGTGGAAGTCCATCAAGCACCAAAAATATCAAAGCAGCACAGGAGGTCACAATGGTGTACGCCCAAACGCAAAGAGAATTCTCATCTCCCTGGAGGACAAGGAAGCCACTGAAGTGTGTTGCATGGCATGGCTGATGGCCAAATCAGGACTGCATAGCTCTTTTGGTAGTAGGGACTTGGACACTGCTGAAAAAGGCCAAGGGGAACAGTTTTCATCATGATCTTGTCGGGAAAGTGAAGCCCCATATCTTGGGTAATGACATTCGGCCCCTCCTGCCTACCAAATAACCCTGAGGAAAGGAAAGATGAACTCTGAAGCCCTCCTCACAGAGACTGCACTCCACTCCGTCGAATGGACCAGATCATTTCAGATCAGACTGAGATGTGTGAAATGTTGGGCTGAGTAGTTTGAGCAGCTTGTACCAGGTAGACATTAAAAAAACCTGTGCCATCCATCCTAACTGAGGTTAGGATAGGATGGCCTCCTCTGTCAAAGCTTCTTCCCTGTCAATTCAGGAGTAAGCAAGGCTGGTCCTTTTGCATCAAGCACTTTTCAAACACCTGTATGGGAAAAGCGCTACTATCCAAAGTCAGTTAGGTGCGCTAAACACCTGGGCACTTAATTCAAGGTCTCAGACATGATACTTGGTGATATGTGAGCATCATGTCGAGCCCCCTTGGAGTCATGGTGGTGGCTCTTGATACATTTAGCAATGCGGCGAAGAAGCCCTTGGGTCTAGAGGTCTCCGCCTGGACCAATGACCAAGATCAAGGACTTGGGGGGTTTCTGTTCAGCGGAAAACCTGTTAGTCAACTCCAGGCTTGTGGTGAGGCATTTGAAAACACAGAGAGCTTTGCTACCTTTGTAATGTATAGTCCAATCTTCGCGGGACATTCAGACCACGAAACCAGTACAAGGCTGGTATATGGTTAAGCAGGAGCAGAACCCAATCAACCAGGAACATGTCGGCTATCTATGCAGAAGGACCAAGATTATGTCTTCAAGACATTTATACTCTCCAGTTTTGTTCTATGGAAGGAAAAACCTGGATGCTTATCTAGTGTTCTTGAGTCTCAATCTTGAATGCACTTTTGTAATGTCTCTCCACTTCGCAGATCATGGGGGGTACAATCGACAGGGGACAATGGGTTCCCAACCGACGACTATTACCGGGATCACTGGGACTAATGCTATATAGGAAACTAGCTCGTTTCCCTTGGAGATGAACCTATGACAGGTTGTCTCTCTCGAGACAATCCGGGGTGGAGGAAGAAGGTCCGGTTAGGAGGATCTAGGAAGTCAGGGCTTGGCGCTCGACAGGACCTGTCTGTCGAGGAATTAGAGATAGGCCGGGGCCTGGCTGGAGACTCTTCATGCGGGAAACCTCGTGGTTTGAAAGCGGACAGGTGTGGAGCGGCCAATGCGCCCCTGTCGCCGTTCTAAGCCCCTTGCTTGATGATGATGATGGATAACAATATGATAAGCACATGTGATATAATAATATCTAATAATGAACGGGACAGGAATGAATGATAAAAACAAGGATAATAATAATAACAAAAAAACTAATAATAATTATTATTATTATTATAATATCAGTGATGAAATAATATTATAGCATATTCATAATAATAACTACATGATGAATAATAAGGATAATAATAATAATAATAACAAGTAAAATACATACTAAGAAACAACCAACAACAATAATAATAATGAGAATAATATAATAATTAATAACAACAATAATAGCAATAATAAGGATGAATAATCACAAAACAATGATATGAGACCATACAAACACAAGGAGGATTCATTATAATTATAATGTACAAAGTACTGATGAAATAAGAATGATTGTGATAGTTAATAATAACAAACTAATGAAGGATAAGATAGCGACGGTATCACAACAACGTTAATAATAAAAAAAAGGCAATTAGTCAACACTCCTTGTAAAAAAAAAAAACAAAAAATGGATAACCACCCTTCAGGGCTCTTAGGATCTATGGCTGGAAACACGCAAAGAGGTCGATGAAACAAAATAAAATATTTTGTAAAAAGCCATACTAATCTTCAGTGACAATTAAATTGCTTCAGATGTTATGGCATAAATAAATAGTGGCAGGCATTAGTTGGTCCGGCAAATGAATGAACATTAAAACAATTAGGGACGGTGTGAGTGAGGGAGCTTGAGCGTTTAACATTAGGAAATATTTTATATTAGATCGGGGGAATTTTTATGATAAAAAATAAACTTGGTATTTATACAGAAAAAAAAATGTGGGTTGTTGGTATTATATTATATATATTATATAAACTGTACATATCTACGATTTTCATGTGATATTTTTCTATTTATTTTTCTTTATAATTGTTATCCTCTTAAAACTTGCTCAGAAGACACCAAAATTATGATAATTGATTTTTTTTTCTTGTGGTGGAAAAGCAAAATTGTAGTTTCTATTGTTTTATAATAGAAATTTATTTTCAATTTGGGGGGGATGGGAACTTCATGCTTGCTTACCTCATGCTCGGAGTCTGGACTCTGCATGGTCAGAGAACGCAGACACTTTTTACGGACCGGTTCGCGGCCCAGTGGCGGCGGACTTGACACTCGGGGGAATCACGAGGGGTCGGAAGAGGGGAAGTAAAGAAGAAGTTGAGGTCCAGTGCTCTAACCTGGACCACCGCGGGCACAAGGGCCGGCAGTCATATTTATAGCACTCCCCCCCAGTACCCTCACCAGGCTTTGCTATTAATCCAGTAAGCTTGGCTTTTCGTCTCTTAGTATTCCCAGAGAGGAGTGGGGTTTGGTTAGCCAGTTGTACGAAAGTCATAGTTCTTTCCTGCTTGCAAATCTTCGATGAAAAAGCTACAAGAGATACCTCCCGTGAACGATATTCACCGATTGACGCTTTTACCCAGGAAATCAAAAGGGATTGGAATACAGTGCTTTTTGTGGACTTGTCAGGGAGCAGGAGCGGGGGGAGAAACCAGATTGTTCAGTTTACTGTTTAGAATGTGAGAGTGAAGGGAACTCTTGCCTGACATGCGAGCAGTGTGTGAAGCACTGTAGTTGCTTTTTTTGCCCTGCTTCAAACAGGTCCCCAGGGACTGGTTACTGGACTCTTGCCAAGCAATGGTTGGGGTATTCACGTTACTACAGGGAAGGAAATATAAATCACAGTTGCCTACAGGGTTTCCGTTCAGGTTCTATAATAAATACGGAGGGAAGAATCGGTTCTCAGATATAACCATAAAAATTTCTCCTAGGCACTATTCCTCTCTATGATTTTGTCACTAAGTGGAAGGGTGAAAAACACCCTGGGGTTGGGGTGAAAAAGGGTTACTGGGACAGAGATGGGGGGGGATTTGAGGGGTGGATCCTATAGGGCAGGCCCACACAAACTTTCACTACGGTCAGTAGCACAGATCTTAGCAACACATAAAAAACTTGCAGTAGTTTTGGGGAGGTATCTTTCCTGAAACGTGGTTGATCTCTGGGCCCGTTCCGTTTATTTCCGGGTATTTACCACATCACTGTAATCTATGTCCAGGTTGAAAGTGGTGATGTGGGTGGTTGGATGGAGGGCTAAAATAGGATCTGGTTTTTATTTTAAATAGGTTTTTATAAAATCCCACAGGAGGGATATTCCTCTCTGATGGATGGAATCAATTTCTGAGCCAATTTAAGGTATTGGCAGACAGGACACTCTTCATAGCCGGGTCGACACAAACTGGATACCGCATTGTGAAAGAGTGTGAGTCTTCCAGAACAATGCCTAGGTGTCACGTTTTGGGGAAACTTGTCACAGGTAGGGGGAATGTGGCACATTAGGATAAACCCTCATTCAGACTCGAATTAACAAACATCACTTATAAGAGTACACAACTTTTTAAGCAGGACTTGGAGGTTGGTGGAACTAAACCTAATACACACTTCAGTCTCAGTAGTACCTTAGACATGCTCAATGGATGGAAGGAATATCCCTATACTGACCATTGCTATGGACAGGACCCAGTAGTAGGGAGTGTCTGTAACCACCCACACTTAGTTCCCTCCGAAAGGAATAACCACGTTCAATCCTCACCGCATCAGAACCTCGATTAGCAAGGGGTAAGTGTTCATCCTCGTTGCACAAGAGCAGACATTTAAAGTCCCCAGATAAGACAAGGATAGTCAACTTTTGGTGGGGGACGCTCACACTTCAACCGTTCGCCGAGGTTCGCCCCACATTTTCAATAAAAAGGTGGGTGGCAAGCATAGAAGACGCAAGTTGCCCCTACGTCTGCGTTGAAGGGTCCCTTAGGTTTTGTCCCCACAGGCCTCTCAACGGGATGTTGCTAACAAAGCCACCGGAAAGCAGGAACGAGCGCGTGGCTGCTAACATATACTCCCAACCTTAACCTAGTTGGCCCGCCGCTTCCCCAATTGGGGGACTTCACAGACCCACAGCCCGCGCCTTACTTGAGAAGAATGGGAGGGGCCAGAGCAGCAGCGGCAAGCAAGGCAGTCACGCTCCCCGCATCACAATTGATAAAGAGCCAACCAAAATTATATACTTATTAACTTATATTAATATATATATATACTTATATATTATAATGTATACACTAATATACCAGTGTGTATAAGACTTTTGAGTGTTTTATGTTGTACTTAATATATATAATATATATACATGCTCCCCCTCTCTCTCTCCCTTCTTCTCTCTCTCTCCTCTTATTATAGATCCATTATCGATACTATATATTATATATTATATATATATAGTATATAGATATATGTATGTATATTTACATGATTGTTCATTATGTTTTTTATATATATACATATATTCAATTTGGGATAATATTCCCAAAAATGTATGTTGATATACATATACACAATTATTAGGTATGGAGTAAAGTAAATTATAAACTCATCCGGTAGTCAGTGTAGTTCTGTGTCCCAGGCCTGAGCAGTATGGGAAAAGCCACTTCCTTAGCTCTACAGGTCACGTGTGCCAACCCTAGAGTCGGTCAGGGTCTCTGTTTATGGGATCTTGATATTTGATACAGAATAGAAAAAAAAAAAAAAAAAGGCCTTCATGGCAACCCTTTATTTAGAGATCAGTGCTCAGGTAGTACAATTTAAGGAAAAAGGCAAAACATACTCTGGGAAATGGTCATCAACAGTCCGTGAAAAAAAAAAAATAAAAAAAAAAAAAAAAAAAAAGATGGGAATATGGGTAAAGTGAAACATATTAACAGAATAGGGGGGTAGGGACGGCAGCATGAGTGAAGAGCCGGGGGAGGGGAAAAACCAGAGGACAGACGGAAGAATTTGGTTATAGACCTTTTATAATTAGGCTGAAAACTAGCCAATGTTTAATAAAGGACTTTCCAGCGGAAAAGAGTCCTGAAAGCCTGTATAATAAATGAAAAGAGCACTATTTTTTGAGACATAAAAAAAAAGGGGACCCAGGAGAAAATTTACAAGAAAGATCTAAAAAAAGAAAAAAAAGAATGAAAAAAAAAAAACTACCGACCCAAAATTAAAACTCTTTTTAGTTATTTACAAAAAATTTCAAAAAAAGTCACACATTTTCGACATCTCTGACATAACAGATTTACAACCAGGGTTAGAGAGGAGGGAGAAACAGAGCAAAAAAGGTCTTTTTTTGCAGTGGGAAATTGGCTCTAGCAACAGACCCACATCCACACGCTAAATCCAAATTAATATATATATATATATATATATATAATATATTATATATATATATTATATATATATACTTAATAATATATATAGGAAAAACCTTGTGTTATGGCATTAATCGATTAAGAGGAAAAGGCATTGGAACCTGGGATGGGGAACAGCGCAACCATTAAGCTCTACCCACGGAAAAAACCCGATTTATAAAATTGATCCAAGTAAAAAAAAGGTCGGACCAGGGCGACACCATCTCACCAAAAAACAGTTTTACAGCTGCATTTGGAGGGAAATATTTAAAGAAGCATAAATGGAAGAGAAAGAAAGGGTTATAAAAATAGGAAGGAACACATTAAAAAATCTAGGGAGTTAAACAGACGATATGGTTGGCGTCAGTGAATCAGAAAAGAGACTGCAGATAGAGGAAAGAAATTAATGATAACAAGACTGTGAGAGCGGAGGGGAAAGTCGCTGAAAAAGTAAAAGTGGACTTATGATGAGGCAAGGGGGGGGAGGGGTGGGGGGGGGGGGAAAAAGGGACCCTAAGGGCATGTTCAAATACGTAGAGTTCAGGTACAGGTACAAGGCCGAATCGCTGGCGGTTATTATGATAGAGTTCCGTGGACAAGCAAGTATAAAATATATATATTCTAAGTATATATAGAATATATATATATAATATATAGTATATATTATATATAATATCGATATATGATATTAGGTGTGTGTGTTGTATATATAACATCTATATATAGATATAGATAATATATAATATATAGAATATATATATATATGTATATAATATATATAGATAGATATATATATATATAATAATATATATATATATATAGATATAAGGACAAACCTTCTTCCACTTATACAGACAAAAACATGTAAGCAGCCTCCTCCCAGGTCCAGTATGACCCTGGATCAGAAACATGCAAACCCAAATTATGGAGGCGGGGAAACAAAATGTGCCCAGAAACGGGAGATCAAATGGAATTGCTGGGGGAGGGAAGGGATTCGCCAAGAGATCGATGAGGGCCGACGTGGATCATGGGGGCACAAGAATACCAAAAAAGTGAAGATACACATGTGAAGCATCAAAGCAAGAAGAAATGGCAAATGGGTGCTGCTGGCCATTTACCATGTTATGTCGGAGAGAACAGGAACCGACAGAGGGACAATTGAAAATAAATAACAGTGAATGGTTGGTTGTTAGATAATGTGCCATAAAGAGGCCCACAGGGCCAGTACCATTATGACTAACAGATGGCACATTACGATAATAACGGAATTTGCGGGGCCCAAAAAGACTGGAAGGAAACAAAAAAACACGACAGAATACAAAAGTCTGGGGAAAAAGATTGGAAAAAAAAAAAAAAAGATTGGACGACAACGAAGAGCCCTCTCTTCTTTGCTTTGCTGTGCAATTGACTACAGGCTGCGCTGATGAGATAGTATATATATTTTATCACATATATATATTATATATATTATATATATTCATATATATATATATATTATATATATAATATACATACACACAAACAACACACACGTGTGTGTTTGGTGATAAAATATATATGATATATAAATATGTTTGTTGTACACACTGTGTGTGTATGGTGTGTTTGTGTGTGTGTGTTGTTTTGTGTATGTTATTGTGGGTGGGTTTGACGTGTATTTTTGTGTTGTTTTGTTGTTGTGTGTTGGGTTGTGTCTTTGTTTTGTGGCGTGTGTATGTGTGTTGTGTGCGTGTTGTGTTGTTTGTTTTTGTGTTGATTGTGGTGTCGTGTGTGGTGTTTATATGTGTCGGGTGCGTGCGTTTTTTCTTTGTGGTCGTTTTGTTTCCTCGTTTGTTTGAATTTTGTGTGTCATATATTCCCCCATAGGATAGATGTTGAAAAAAATAGTATGGGATAACACATCCTAAAATCATTTTTTAGTTTTTCATGTGTCCTTACAGTATTTGAAAAAATGAATGATGATAAAAGAAAAAAGCAAGAAAAATATCACTCCTTGACGTGGCCCCATATTTGAAACACAACTTTGTCTATAATTTTCTTCGCGTGTATCTCGTGTGTGTTATTTAGCAAAACCTTGCCATCCACCCTTCACCGCGTTTGTCACTCTATATATATCCAATTATTTTATAGTGGAAGTCCCTCCCATCTTTATCAATTCAGGGAAAACAAAATACAAGACAAAATGTCGTATTAAGCTATGTGTCATTTCTTAAATAATAAAAACGAGATTATTAATTTCAAAGTACACAGTTTTACGCGTAACCATTACTATCACCAGAAAAAATTTATGAAACAATTGGGAAAACCGTTGTTTTTCGTTGTTTAACTTCTTTTTTTAAGAAGTTTGCATTTTAAACAACAATATGATTTTAAAAAAATTCATTTAAAAAAATTGACAAAACAAACAGCCCGTCCCTACCGTCAGAGCGCCTAACACCCCACGAGAACAGATCACAGACTTGGGCTACTTTGAAGTCTTCCCCCCCCCCCCTCCTTCTTGTCGGCCCCCCCCTCCCTCCCCACTTTCTTTTTCAGCCCACTCGCCGCAAAATCTCGCCGAAAAGCGAAACACTTTGGGTTACGTTTCCCCCTATATTTGTCAGTTGGTGTTTTGCCTTTATATTTTTTTTCGTCCCCGCGAAGGACGTGTTATGAAGCATCTCGATTGTTCTGCCGGGGGGAGGGAGGGGTTAAACACAAAAGAGATCGTTATAAACGCAAGACTTGAGGTTTTCCATATTTTCGTTTTTTTTTTTACCTCTAAGGAGTTGAACCTTTTAAAGAGCTTTTTTTTATTTTCAATTTTTGTATTTAGTTTATTTAAAACACAAGTAAGCAGGAGGAGCAAAACATGGGTTTTAATTAACACAGAAAATGGGTGGTACGGATTGTTAGATTGCCGTGGGTGACCCTAAAGTATTACAGTCAGTTTACCTAAAGATCGCACAATGGGGAAATTCATATTATAATGAAAGTGAATATACCCTTACAGCAGTTTTTGGTATGTGTGTTGTTAGTACAGTAAGTTATAATAAGTACATATAACGGAGGAGGGGGATGCTAAGTCACGTTTTTTTCTTATAGTCCTTGTTTCGAAAATATAATCACTAGAGAAAACGTTATTTTCGTCATTAGCGTTTTATTCAGGTTATGTCTTCATTATCAACCCATGAAGGGAAAAACATATATCCCCCAATATTTTGCTGCTTCTTCTTACTTTGTAATGAGGAATATGTGTACGTTTAAATTGCGTACAACAGTGGCGCTAGGGGCGGGATAGCCGATTTTTTCTAGCTCCGTACACCCTAACGCTTATTATATGCGCACTTCCTTCCCGGCCCTAATAAGTTTTTTTTGCCAAGGTAAAGGTTTAAAAAATAAAATAATATTGTAATTATAAATCCATTAAATAAAAAAAAACATTGTTATAATTGTGACACATTTCGCGTTGTTGTGTCCGTGGGATGTTTAGTGTTCATGGTATCTGTATCATTTGCCATGCAATATATGATGAGTGGTACTTTGAAACACTCTAGAAGAAGAGAGAAAAACTGAGAGCTAGAAAAGGAAAGGGAAATCCTTTATATATGTTTGAATATGATCTGAACCCCACCCCGCCACATGGAAGATTTGCATGCTCCTCTGCTTCCTGTAGCCCAGAAATTTGCTACCCCCCCCCCCCCCCCCCCCCCCCCCCCCCCCCCCCCCCCCCCCCCCGGCCGATTTTTAGGCACCCTTGTGGCGATTCGCCAGTTTTTGCCTAGTGGGAACCAGTCGCCGGCCCCCCCCCTGCTTGCGTCTAGTACATAATAATGACAAGACACACAATATTAATTTGAATACAGATCAAGTAAAGTAGTACAGAATGTAACATGGTCCAGCGTGAACAGAAGCCAGGACGAAGAATAGTGTATTATTATCAAATATGTCAGTCTTGAATTGTAAAACCGACTCTTGTGAAAAAGAGGGGTAGAAATGTAAGGACTAAGCGCTTCTCCCGTAGGTCGATAATTTACAGGCTTTATGTAAAGTACTGACTGTCTACAACACAATTTCTGTAGTCACCTGTTATAAAATACTATACAATTAAAATGATATTACCGAAAATAGACTCTTATTAATAAGAAAGGGAAGGGAACAGGGGGGGGGGAGAAAAACACCAACTCGAGGAACATTACTACCCCCCACTGTCATTTGGTTATTTTTGCCCAGTCTACCATCATGCATCATTCGTCTTATGTATGCATGTATTCATGTCAAATTATTCTTTGTTCACCGACCAGAAAAATTAGTACGATGTAGGAGGGTATAAAAATATAAAAAAAACAGTAGAAATAGTGTGGTCGTTTATAATTCTAAAAATTATCAGAATATTCCTAACAAAAGGGTCTCGTACCTGAGTACCGTTGCTTTTTTTTGTGCGAAAAAACGACTATCGAATTTATCTGCGATTTTACGATAGAGAGGGGAGAAATTGGAAACCAACCTTGATCACTTCCATTGTTTACCTTAATGACCAAATTAAGTGAATAACTAATACGGAGACACCAGATCTGATGCCGCCCATAACATGGTTTCATCTATATTCATCTCAGGGCATAAAGCAAAAAACTTCGCAGTTCGTGTAATGAATGTTCATTCCTACATTTTGACGAAACCAACTGGAAAAAGAAATTCCATCGTGAGTATTTTAATAATTGAAAATCGGTCTAATATCCCTCCAGTGTTATCGACTTGATGTGTTGAATGGATTAGTGAATTACAGTAGATGTACCATCATATTGAAGAATGAGAAAATATTTGTACATTATTACATATCATTTGGCTAAATGGCAGGTACTTAGGTGCTATATCCATTAGGACACAAGCAGTGGTGCGCTAGACACTTAATCTAACAGTGGTGATTCAGGTCACGTGTCACGTGTAGATGTGCAAACTAAGATGCTTTTTTTTTTTTTTTGCTCAGAAATATCTGTGGGTGCAAGCGAACACTTGCCGCAGTGATTCTTTCTATGTTATGTGCCATGAGCATGGGGCTCGATAAATGTAACATCCAGGGGTGAGGTAATCATATACAGTTGGCTATGATGTCGCGCGCATCTACATCTTGCGGTGCTGCGGAATCTCCAGAGATAGAGCAGTATATTCTCGGGCTGCAGTGCAGGCACCGGATCTATTACGATTATGACCATGCCATGCAGTAACCCATTCCTTGAAGCAGATATAACATGCACGTACGAAGTGATATCGAGTATAGAACATGATGAATAAAATTGACTGGTATGCTGATGAGTGCATTACAGTAGCTCATCGATCATTAGCTAGTAGTCACATCAGTTAAGTAGAATTACCAGTCAATTATTGTACAGTGTATAACTGTACTTGCTATGCAGAGTGACACTTAAGATTAATAACCGAAGCATGGAAATCCAGCAATTACCTGAGGACAAGATATCGAACTGCGAGAGAACGTCATGAAAGCGATTTGGTTGCAGTTAGAAGATCATAGGTGGTTAAAATTCATAATCGTAGACGTATGAAAATCATGTAGAGAGTGCAGGATAGGATATGGATTAGAGATGTAGTAGGAGCATCTAAATCTATAGTGTGGATGAAGGTGATCATGAGTGTAGCATCACATAGAGCAACTATTGCAAGAAATGAGCTAATAAAAGAAAAAAAGTTATAAGACAAAACAAAGACAATGGTTGGCACCAGCCGACAGAATGTCTTTTATGTCCAGTATTAAGTCACGATAATGTGGATGTACGTTGTGTGTGCATCTAGTAACATATGAATTTGCCTGATAAGTAAGCAATTGTGGTGATGGCAAAGTGTGGGTTGTTGTATAGTTATTATCTTGCTCCTATTTTTAGGATTGTTTATAGTGATGGCAACAGGATTATAGTCCAGGCAGCTAAATAGGCACACTTACTTCGTTAAGGAGAGAGTTGTTGGTGAGACAGAGTACTATTACATGGAAACTCGAAGAATGCGCATGACATCATGGACTGGTGTGTATCTGCTTAGTATTACGTAGAAGAGTTGTCCATGCAGATGTCAGCGTGACGCGATATAGTCTGACGCGGTTGGTCTGTATGTCAGAAGTGCAAGAAGCATAACCATGCATCAGCGAACTTTGTCTGAGACGAGGGTACTAGAGGACAGCTGTAGCTGGGTAAGCTAATATACTAAGGTGAAGTAGGCAGATGGACCATGTTTGTAGTAGTCAGACTGAAGAGTTGAGTAGTACGATGGAGCTGAATAGACATGTAATGGGAGGTGTGAGGAGGCACTGTATGAGCATGAGTATAGCTGTAGGCTATGATAGTGTGTGGTCTGCTATTTGTTGGTGAGAGAGTAAGCATTGGTAATGCTACGGTGAGATTAGCATTCAGGCTCAATATGTAGAGGTCTTGATCATTGTCAAGCCACAGAGTGATGAGCGTAGCTGCGAGTTATTGAATGATAAAACAGGTGTATAAGACCCACCGCCAATGGACGCCCGCATGGTGGTATGGTGTAGCTAATAGGGAGCAGAGCAGTGGCTGAGAGTTTTCAATAAAGAGCAGGTAGCCTAGTGGGCTGGTAGGTTGTGGCTCGTCCAGATAGTAGCTCTCTCTCATGTCTTTCGTGAGATAGTGTCACCTTTAAGTCAATGCGCAAACATAGTTATCGCCATGTTACGGATCTGTGTGCGGATGTGTATTCCTGTGTGATGGATGAGTAACGTCGAGCCACCCATATGTCTGCCCAAGAAGGACAGCAGCTAGGTACAGAGGTAGTGAAGAGTACCTACTCCTGAGTTCGACTATATATTGATTTGACAAGCCAATTGCCACTGAAAAGAGTTTGAGCATAGAAAGAACAGAATATATCAGGTGTTACAGCACTTCAGTTTAAAAGCATATATAAACACTAAGAAAGTATGGTAGCAATAATAAGATAGGCTTTCTCATTGAAAAGGAGGTATGCTTAACTCCGTACTTAAGGCTGAACTTTACTTTAGATGCCAAGAACGTACCCTGCTATGAGGACAGTGCCTGACAAAGTAGATAGCTAAAGCACCGACTATCACTAATTGCTACTGGACCATATCATCTTAACTCTGTGAAGGGCTTGGCTTGCCCCAAGTAAAAGTGGATGATGAGGGCTTCCTGTCAACCTGTGGGGATCCACAGTTTGTTTAATTTGCTGATGGAAATGAATTTCCCTTCTCCCTGCTCAGTTTGATCAATACACAGTAGGTTTCTCCCAAGGAAACAGAGGAGCGGGAGTTGGTATAAAGGACAACAAATTAACCTTTTGACATGGGTAGTCATGAAGAGTTACTACAGAAGGTTGATAGAGAAGCTATATTCTGAGTAAGAAGGCATAGCCAGCAAGGAAGTTGTAATCACGAAGCATGGAAACACAAAACACAAAACTAAGTTAACCTTCCCAATCATTGATGAACATGAAGCATCCAGTCATTATCCTTTGAGGGATTATTTTGCATTATGTGACATATAGCTTCATTTTGTGTACTAAATCATAAATGTTTATCAGTCTGTATTATTTGTAATATTTGTATAATATATAGATAATATCTATATTATTATATATATAGTATTATATATATATATATATATATATATAAACAAGGATATATCAAATGGATAGATACGTAGAATAATTTGGAGATATATATATAGTATGTATATTATGTGTATATATATTTATATATTTATTAATATATTTGTTATATATACATGTATATATACATAATATCTATAGTGATATAGAGATTAGATGTAGATATATATAAGATATAATAATTGTGTCTCTCTCTTTTCTTTTCTTTTCCTTTTCTTTTCTTTTTCTTTTCTCTTCTTTTCTTTTCTTTTTTTTCTTTCTTTCCTTTCCTTTCCTTTCTTTCCTTTCCTTTCCTCCTTTCCTTTCCTTCCTTTCTTTCCTTTCCAACAGCCATTTATTCGGCTGCAGGTACATAAAGGGACCTCTTTCAATTAATTATGGAGAGATTATTTGGCAGTCTCATCCTTGCTGATTCGATGCATTTCTAATCAACACGGTTGATTATGTATATATATATATATATATACATATATATATATAGGATTTATATATAATATATAATATGTGTGTGTGTGTGCGTGTGTGCTATTATATATATATGAATATATAATATATATATATATATAACATATATATTATAGATATATAATATATATATATATATATATATATATATTATATATATATGTTTATATATATATATATTTATATATATATATATGCATAATGTAAATATAAATATCGATATTATATATTTGTATATTAATATTTGAAGATATATATATATATATATATATATATATATATATATAGTATATATATATATAAATTTGTATATATCTTCTATTTTTATAAACACAGTTGTGAACAAAATGTGATATAGTATTACTTCACCAGATACACTAATGGTGAATGGCACAGGAAAACACCTAGCCAGTGCCAAGGACTGTCACAGTTATAGCTCCAGTAGTACCAAGTGTTACACTACCCACAGTTTCTGCTACTGCTATATATATATAATATATTATATATACATATATATATATATAATATATGTGTATTATATATATATATATAATATATATATATATATATATATCTATATTATATTATATATATGATATATATTATATATACATATATAATATATCCAGTATATAATATATATATATATATGTATATATATTCTATATACAATATATATTATATACAATGTTTTAATTTTTGTTTATATATATATATATATATATATATACTAATATAGATATATATATATAATATATATATAATTATGATACACACATATACAAGAGACACACACCACACCAACACACACACACACACAACCACACACACACACAAACAAATCCACCACACACACACACACACACCACACACACACACACAGTGTGTTATATATGCACACTTATATACACACATATAAACATACAGTGTGACAAAATGTGATATAAGTATTATTTTTCACCAGATACTACTTACGGTGATGGCACGGGAGACACCTGGCCAGTGCCAAGGACTGTCACAGTTAACAGCTCCAACAGTACAATGTGCTACACTACCAACAGTTCTGCTACTACTACAGTAACTACCATTGCAGCATCACAAGTACAGCAAAATCCTGGGAACTGCGTGCTGACAACATCAACTGCAGACGGTAATAATCATGAAAACAAGCATCTTATTGAAGCCATGGAAGATAACTCAAATCACAGATGTAGCTTAATCCGGTAGTAGGACTAATAAATATTCAAATAAAAGCTTTGAGCAATCAGAGTCTAGAGCAGAAGTAACTTTTTATTAAGCTTTCATAAATTCTCCTTGAGGGTAAATATGAAGTGCTCATTCCCAGAAAGGAGTGGCAGAGAGAAATTGAAGTTTGTGTAATTTTTCACTGAGAGATTTTTATTATTTGTTATTTTATTTTATTATTATTATTTACTTGTTTATTTATTTATTATTATTTTAAAGTGTTATATTGGGTTATAAAAGGAAAGTGTGATGATAAGAATTGTTTTTCGATATCAACCAGTCTAGAGGGTCATGAATATTAAAAACAATGTCATAGATATACAGTCTGCAAAACAGTTTTGATCAGGCACCTTGGCCCAGCCGCAGAGGTTTTGTGAAGCTTCATTTGGATGTGCTCTATGCTAACTGTTAAGAGGGCATCCTGTGCACAAACACACTTCTTTCAACTAGAGGCTAGACTGTATTACTTTAAATCATATTGCTGTGTATATATAATGAAAAGCACACACACACACACACAACACACACACACCACACACACACACACAACACACACACAAACACACACACATTTCCCACAAATGTGCTCAGACAAGCATACATGTGCAAACACATACAGTCATGTGTACAACAACCACATTCATGTTGACAAACATATAATCATGCACACACACATGCAACTGCAGCGCAAGTACACAAACAACAAGCACGCCACGGCAGCACACGCACACGCACACACACTCACAACGCAAGCACGCACGGCACGCACGCACGCACGCACGCCACGCACGCCACGCACAACACACCACACACACACACACACACCAACCACACCACACACACAACCACACACACACACACACACACACACACATTCACACACATGTGCTAGACAAGCGTACATGTGCACCACAATAATTCATGGTACACACACACACATTCATGTTGACAAACATATAAATCATGCAAACACACATGCAACGGCATGCGCAAGTTCACAAACAAACACGCTACGCTAACGCGCACACACACACACACACACACAACACACCACACACACACCCCACACACACATTTCACAAAAATATGCCACACACACACACAAACACGCACACACACACACACACAACACACACACAACACATCACACACACACACAAACACCACACACACACCCCCCCCCCCCCCCCCCCCCCCCCCCCAACACACATGCAAACACATACACACATATTTCACAGCCATGCACACACATTGCACGCAAGCATGCACACACACACATACACAAACACATACACACACACCACACACACACACACACAGCACACACACACACACACACCACACACACACACACCACACACACACACACACACACCAACAACATTTCACACACAATGCAAACACACACACACACACACACATTTTCACACAATACACACATTTCACAGCCATGCACACACATGCACGCAAGCATGCCACACACACACATACACACGCATGCACGCACGCACGCACGCACGCACGCACGCACGCAAGCACGCACGCACAAGCACACACGAACGATGCATGCATGCACACATGCAAGGCATGCATGTTCATGCAGCGTGCACACACACACACACACACACACACACACACACACACACACACACCACACCCACACACACACACACACACACACACACACACACCACACACAACAGAGATGCATATAAATGCACTCAGTATTTAATTTCATAGCTGCAAACCTGTGCAATTTTTATATATTTTCTATGTTTTACAGTGTTAATGATACTTAGAAGGTATAGGTTAGCATATAATTTCATCATGCAATCATACTTCAATGGCTTTGCATATATCAAATATTATGTATAAATGTATGACACAATCAGAGAAAGCCTTAAATGTGTTTGCACTGTGTTGCCCTGCCATGATAATGCAAGATGTAGCCTTCAGAAAGCCCAGCCGATAAATTATTCAGATGTTAAGTCAAGATTACTGTAGAATGTACAATTCATTTATTATGTAGTATATCTTACTAAAAGATCTACAGTATTGAGCAAAATACAGAAAAAGCACCTCAATTGTAATATATATAATTTTAAGAAACTTGGAAAAAGGTTATATTAAGAAGTTAAAATTCTAGTCCTTGAACAATGTTTCAATGTGTTAGTGCAGCTAAGAATAGACTAAGCTGATAAGGAAGTTGTATGTAAATATTCCAATTTAAATTTTGTTATGCCTGTTTTATGTTTTATTTCTTTAGAAGTGTAAAACTGAGCTTAGTTGTGTTATTCATTTATCATCTTCATGAATAATATTATTATGACATATATGAATAATAAAGTAATACATTCTTTCTTTGAATGACAGTAGGTAATTTTTACTTTGTATTGTAAATAATAATTGATTTAGTATTTTGATAAGGGATAGGCTTATTACTACATTATAGATAAAACATCACAAGCAGATCAGTGATTAGTTCTGAAGACTTTCCTTGGTGAATCAACTGTTGTTATGCAGCTTCAATAATTTTGTGAATGATATTACTCTAAATCTGTTAAGCATCTTCCGTGTATGTTCTGGAATTTATGTCGAGTTGCACAATTTTGAATCATATTGATCTGACGCATATTTGTTCACTTGACATAAAAAATATAGGTGTCTAAAAAGAATCTTAACATTTACTGCTGTTCATCATTTTATTTTATACCTAATGGAGGGGGTTGATGAAATCAACCTGCCAATTACCTGAGTTTACAGTTGCACAGTAGTGGACTTGTTGAAAAGAAAAGAGTAGCAAGCAGCTGTACCTGGAATAGGGGGGAGATCCTACCACAGTCTGTGCAGCTGATCTAGCCTACCACGAAAATTATCCAATCTAAGTAATCTAACCTTACGTAAACTTTGCGATGGGTGGCATGTAAGAGATGCCAGCAGCTGGACTATCTGCTGGGGCATGTAGTACATGCATGGTGTATGTTGGGACATGCCCGGTTTTTTTTTTGTACAATCACGGCAAAAATAATATTTTTCTGCCACTGCAAGTGGGCGATAAAAGTCGTTCCAATAAAACATACACAAACAAACCTACGATTTCAATCTCCATGGTGCCACACAATGCTATTTATTTCTGACTAGGATGCCGAAGGATGATTTAACTATGGATTCCTAAATAACAATAAGAATATCTTCGTCTCGATTTAACAGGGAAGTATGCAGTAGGACTTTCCGAAACAATGAAAACGATAAAATAAATATATGCTCATAGTATTACGAAGAAACATTAAGGATGCTGGTATTGGCATGAGTGTCGCGCCTGCTAGGGTGCGATATAAGGCCCTCGGCAGCGAGGCCCGGGCAACTATGAATACTACCCCGTTGGGAAAGGGTTAACCTGTTATTTAATGATGAGATAAGTATAAAGGCTGGATGTTATCATTATACCTCCCAACTATGCCACTGGCCTTTATGCTAAACAAAGTTGCCTGCTGCTAGAAGAAATGGGCCAGCGTGTTATTCTAAAATTGTGTTGAAGAGGCATCATATAGAACTAATATTGCATATTAAATACTTAAGAAACATTGTTTGTGCTTGATTTTGTATTTTCTTTTGATTAATAATCCCTTTATTAAGGCCATTGGTATGGGTAATAAATGATTATTAATAATGCGATCTTGATATGAAGTATCACTTTGCCCTATTTTTACTGTTATTGGCTTAATCATCCGTGATTACAATAATGTGATTTACATCATGTTGATTAATCACATTTTAAAGAGATAAAAATATTTGTTTATTCTGAATAGCAAGGGAAAGGGTAATAGGGTGGAAATCAGGTAGGATAACTAAAACGTACTGAGCCATCTATACGTGAAACAGATTTATTAAAAATAGAATCATAGGTAGCCATGGAAGTATGTCATTGCCATCGGCCAATCATGGGTTTAAAAAAGTAAATAAAATGAATTGTATGTATGTCTTACAGACGTCATGTCATTTGTTTGTATATAAAATATAAAATATTTATATATATATATATATATCTATAATATATATATATATGGTATATCATATATATATATATGCATTATAGAATATATATTGCAGAAAAAATATTATAGTATATATGATATATATATATTATAGTAGATATTTATATATTATATCTACGTTTATATAATGTATTAGATTGTGTATATATTAGATATAGTATATATTATATATATATGTATGTATATGTATCATATATATATAAGATATATATATATATATATATATATATATATATTATATATATATATAATATATATATATATGTTGGCATGCGCCAACGGGGTGCATGGCCGCATCCACCCGTAGCTTCCAGCCGAGGATCCCTCAGGAGCGTCTCCAGGCAGGCACACGACCCATCTCTAATGCCCGAACAGGTATCACGAGTGCTCGGAGCCATGATCACCTAGGTCGTTTCCACAGGATCACCATCACACCTGGGTTGCTTGCAGAGAGACAGCCTGATGGCAGGGGTCCCACAGGGAGGCGAGATAGGGCCATATAGCTGAGTTGGCGATCCCGGATTATGCAAAGTAAAGGTCCATGCAGTCTCCACGGTGTAACCGCGGTTGGACACTGTCCTGCCAATGTACCCCAGATCCGCGAGACTCCAAGACATTGGATAGCATCAGTTTCACTTCCATAAGCAAAACTGCAGCTCAAGGTCTTGGAAGAAACATGCGCTTGTCCTCTACATCTTGGGGAGGGTTGTTTTTTTTTTGCTACGACATCTCCAAATGCTCTTGTTGATCGAGTCAGATCCTTTTGCCAGACCAATCCATCTATGACTCTTGGTATGACAGCAAGAGATATGGAACTACCCCGCTACCAAGGTATGTAACTCTCGTAACTAACGTCCTTGCTGCAAGCATGGATCGACTGGACGGTTCCCTAAACAGGACAACCTCAAAGTCCTGAATCTTGGTCTTTGTCCAGAGAGACTTCTAGGCCCAAGGGCTTCAACCTCATGCTAAATGCATCAAGAGCTGCCACCAGTGATCCAGTACTCAGATAGGATAGCAACATCATTGCGCAAAGTCAGGTCTGAGACCTTGATATTGCCTAGTGTTGCTCCACACTGACTTTGGCTAGTAGCTCTGCCCATTAAAACCAGTTCCATACAGTGTTGAAAAAGTGGTCCAAGGACACAGCCTTGCCTCACCCCTGAATTAACAGGGAAGAATACAGACCCCCAACCACACTTACAGCATTTCAGTACCAGTATAAAGGGTTGCTATTAGGCCAATAATCTGTGTTGAATCCCCGGAGTCTCAGGATCTCCCATAGTGACCCCGATGACCAGTCATAAACGCATTATTGAGGTCGATGTATGTTGACCAAACAACCCATGACCAAAAACTCACCGACAGCGTCCACAATTACTCAAAGCATAGTATAAGGTCTATGTGTGGACCAGGAGTAAAAATCTAGGACTGCTCTGCTTGATGCTCAGTAGTGGTTGCAGACCATTCAGAAGAATGTGGGTGAAAACTTTGTGGTATGCTGAAGCAGTGTCAATGCATGGTAGTGCTAAAATCCAACGATCCCCTTTGCCCCTTCCAGAGGGAGACCACAAACCTCAGCAGGTCAGTAGGAATGGTACCAGACTGCCAGATGGCAGG
>NC_051421.1:15097443-15107443 GCF_015228065.2 Penaeus monodon | reverse complement strand
GCGGCTGCCGGTGTATTTGGCCGATCTGGACGAGCACTGCTTGCTGGGCCTTGACTACCTGACGCAGAGTAAGGCGTGTGTCGACCTTGGATGGAAGCTGGTGAGGGTGCACGGTGAAGATGTGTCCTTGCTTCCAGAGGTTGGCTGTGCAGAGGTAGTTACGGCTGAGCAACTGCACCTTGCCCCCAGGACAGAGTCTAGAATCCGGTGTCGACTGTCAAGAGTGATGCGTGGAGTAGAGGGCCTCGTGGAGCCCATCCAAAACCTGCAGCTGGCTGATGGCGTAGCGGTTGGGCGGAGCCTTGTTGGACCAGGGGAGGGGTTAGTTACAGTGTTGGTAGCTAACTTCTCTGATAAGGCCCAGAAGGTGCCAGCTGGTGCAAAGCTGGGCACTTGTGAGGAGGTGGAGCATCCAGAAGAGTCATCGGGGAGCAAGGAGTTGGTTGGTGTGGGGCCGTTGCCTGACTTCCTAGTGGACTTGGCGCACCGGAGCGCCGCTAACCTGGCGGAGGTGCACCGACGAGTTCGTGGCAAGCTCAAGGTAGCCGGCCATGCCATGAAGGAGACCTATGACCGGCGCATGAGGGAAGTGAGGTACAACATAGGTGACAGAGTGTGGCTGCATAACCTGCATCGGAAGCGAGGGCTCTCGCCAAAGCTACAGAGCCCCTGGGAAGGGCCATACACAGTGGTAGCGGCCCTTTCTGATGTCACCTATCGAATTCGCAGAGGGCGAAAAAGAACCGTCTGTGTTCACGTGGACGGCTGTGGGGTTACCCTGGCCAGGAAGCTACTCCCTTTGGGGCCCTGGTGAAAAAGAAGATGACGTTAGCCCCAGTAGCGACGATGAGGACGTGGCAGAAGCTGACCGAGATGGGGGACGAGCATTTGGACAGTGAGGGCGATGCAACAGACGTCAATGGTGACCCGAGCCAGGTCTTGGGGCAGGAGATACCCCTCTGGGTGCCACTGCCAATCTACCCCCCGCCCACCCTCCTCCAGAGCGACCCAGCGACAGTGAAGAAGCCGCGCTGGATGAAAGATTTTGTGTTCTGAGAACTAATTTTATTAAAATTTTCTGTAGTTTGTTTCAGGGTTTAGATATGTCCAGAGCAGACGGGTCATCTGCTTGATAGGGGGGGATAATGCTACGCCAGTGGGTCTTTGTCTCTGTGCGAAACATGTGTTAACATGAAAAGGATGACCTGGGCATGTGTTAACATGAAGGGACCTGGGTAAACATGATGCAGCTGGCTGTGAGCGGAGGAGCAGAGGAACAAGCCAAGAGACGGAGTTGGGTGCTGCTCCTGTGAAGACCTCGTTTTGTGCCTTGTGACTGATAACGTTGTGTTGCCTGTTATTTAAACTGTATCGTGCAGTGTGACATGCTGGGGTTTTCCCCCCCGTATTGTGCCTATAGAAAGTGTACTGGTAAATAACTTGTGTAAATAAAGGAAAGACGTCATTTTGTGTTTATTTCGTGCCCTGCCTGCCATTTGGCGTTTCCCCTCGTGTTGTTCGGACGCTGTGGTGCTCGGTGCCTCTTGGAGCTGTTCGGTGTTCACGACCCTGTGGATAGCACGCCGTCTGCCTAGCCTGCCTTGTGTTGGTGGCAGAGAGACGAGGCGGTCGGCGTAACAATTATATATATATATATACGTACATATATGTACATGTGTATATATATGTATATATGAACGTATATATATATGTATATGTATACGTATATATGTATGTATATATATATATATATATATATATATACGTATATATATGTATATATATATGTATATATATATATATATACATATATATGTGTGTATTTATATATATACGTACATATATATGTATATACATATATATATACGTACATATATATGTATATACATATATATATACGTATATATATATATATATATATATATATATATATATATATATATATATATTTATATATGGAAGAAAAACCCACAATACAAAAACTAGATTTATTGAAAATGAGACTACAGTTTCGAAATCCACCTGGATTTCGTGGCTGCTCATCCTTGTCGTCCTCTTCTTCCTGGTCCTTGGTGTAATCTATCCATCCTCGATGTCCACACGTCTTCGAAGATCTCTCACAGGTTCTCCTTGACTTCGGATTCATCTAGACTTCCTCGTAGTCCTTATCCAGGTATAACTCAGCGGTGTACTCGTTCACACGTCCTTGCAGATTTTGTCCAGGTCCTTCTTGGCTGCATGCTCGTCCACACATTCTTGTAATCTTTGTCTGGATGTACAGGTGTCCAGGCAGGCGACGTCCTCTTTGGCATCTCAGGACGGCTGATACCTGAGCTGATGAGCTCCTGGAGTTTGACTGGACCCTTTCTGCAGTAGGGTCCTCCTTCAGTGCCATATCGGATGTCAGTAAACCAGATTATACACGTAAGGGCCAAGATAGTAGGAGAAATAGAAAGGCAACAGAGAAGAGGGGAGTTTAGTGTCACTAGCCAGTTATCTACATGACTGCAGTATTTAATGTTCGTCTTTACTTTATTTTTTTCTTTTTTTTCTTTTTGTTTTGCTTTGTGTTTTACTTTCACAGAGATAAAGAAAAATAGGAGAGGGAGACGTCAATAGCAATCCACATGGACCTGGCTTGAACTACCAACTGTAAGAGTAGATAAGGGAAACGACAACGGCAATCGGCAAGGATTTACTTGAACCAATTATCGTTACACAGAGAAGAAATAAATATAATATAAGAAATTGCAAATCATGTATGAGTCACTCATCACGACTAACAAAATTGCGAGCAAAAGAGATACATCATAAATCTTTATGCCAGCAACAAACTACGACAGCAACAAACCCTATTAATGAAAGGGTTTCAGTGTCTTGTTCTATGTGGATGAGTGAGTGTGCATGTGTGTGTGTGTGTGTGTGTGTGTGTGTGTGTGTGTGTGTGTGTGTGTGTGTGTTGTGTGTGTGTGTGTGTGTTTGTATTTCTATTTATGTATGTTATGCATTATATAAGTATATTTATGATGTGTATATATACATATACATATATATATATAGATATATATATAGATGTATATATATGTATATATATGTATATATTATATATATGTATATATATCTATATATCTATTTATATCTATATATGCATGTGTGTATATATGTGTGGGTATGTATATATATATATATATATATATATATATATATATGTGTGTGTGTGTGTGTGTGTGTGTGTGTGTGTGTGTGTGTGTGTGTGTGTGTGTATGTGTATGTGTATTTGTATATGTGTATGTGTATGTGTATGTGTGCGCGTGTGCAATGTGCGTGTGCGTGTGCGTGTGCGTGTGCGTGTGCGAGAGTGAGTGAGTGTGAGTGTGAGTGTGAGTGTGAGTGTGAGTGTGAGTGTGAGTGTGAGTGTGAGTGTGAGTGAGTGAGTGAGTGAGTGAGTGAGTGAGTGAGTGAGTGTGTGTGTGTGTGTGTGTGTGTGTGTGTGTGTGTGTGTGTGTGTGTGTGTGTGTGTTCGTTTGTTTGTTTGTTTGTATGTATGTTTGTTTGTGTGATGGCAGAGAAATGTAGTTGAGAATTTTTAATGCAGTATCATGCTACCTGTTCTTCCCTTCAAGAATGTAATGTTATTGCACTTGTGTTTTTTATTTTTTTATTTTTTATGGGGTTTTGAAATGCTTCCCGGGATGGCATTTACATACATACCATGCCCACTGTAAGTTTAAGGTTTTAATTGTTTTTACACATTGTTTTTACACATAACCAGCCAATAAGCCAACTACAAATACTGCCTGTTTCACCTGTTTACCCTTTTCCTTGATTTTCAAAAATGTGTTCTGGTAACATATTGCTGTAACTTGTATTGATAGCAGTAGTAAAAAATATGTTTTACCTGCAAACTTGAGGAAAGATGAAATTAGGTGAGGTCACAAGGTCTGCTAATTGACTTTTTTTTTGCAGAGCCATCTGTGTACAGACATTTCATAAAACAATACTACTATGAACACATTTTCCCGGCAACAGTTGATTAACCCTTTCCTGACGGGTGGTATTCATAGTGGCCCGGGCCCCGCTGCCGGGCCCCGGGCTCATATCGTCACCCTAGCTTGTGCGACCGCTCATGTCCAATACCAGCATCCCTTGCCTTTTCTTCGTAATACTAAGAACCCATGTTGTATTTTCTGTATTATTATTTTCTATGGTCTCTATTTGCCATATTTTCTGATAAATCAAGAGTGTAGGATATTTTTGTTGTTATATAGAATCCATAGTTGATCATTATTTGCTCTATAGTCTGAATAAGATAAGCAGTGTGTGGTATGATGGAGTTGAAACCGTAGGTTTTGTATTTTCTTTTGCCTTTTTTTTTTTTTCCAAGTTATTTTATAAGATAAACTTTAGTTTCAACAGGTTTATATTATCACTTCCATATAGATATAATTTTATGTTGTGTTTTTATAAGTACATGATTTTTTTTTTTTTTTTTTTTTTAACCAAAAACAATATTTTCAGTGTAGTCGATTACCGACGTAATGAGAAAAAGTGTTAGAAACTACTTAATCACATTTTTAGTGGAAAAAAAATAATATTTTGCCATAATTGTAACAAAAACAACCTCATGGCATGGCCATGCATACACCATGGCATGTATGTACATGCCACCCATCGGGAAAGGGTTAAGAGGAAATAAGGTGTTAGAATTTTTTTCAGGTCATTATTTTCAAATTATTTTTGCTATATAATCTTTGCTTACGTTTTATTAATTCTTAGCTTTCTTTCATATGAAACAGCAACCAGGAACAACAGAAGCTTATCGCGAACTCTTCAAAGATCTGATGCAGGCGAAGTTGAAATATCAGCAGACAATGGACTCATTACTAGGAGGCAGCCAAAATTCCAGATCCATACTGTAGATGGTATTGTGGACAAAATGGAGAGCCACTGGGTGAGCATTAAAATAATAAGATCTTTTTATGTCTTGGTCTGCACCATTTAGGAATAGGAAATTGTGGCATTTAGGTGCAGGTTGGTAGATAATGAGTAATAAGTAGGAAAACTGGCCTTCTTATCCATTGAATATGCTTTTTTCAGCATATTGGGTGTGAAAATTAACAGTTCAGTCATTATCTCCCAAAGACTTACATCATCATCATCAGCTCCTTAGCCGAGGCGGCCGTGGGTGCACCCATGAGTAAACAGCTTGTCTCCATCTCTCCCAGTCCATCGTCATTCTGTTCAGTGTTATACTTCCTTCTCCACTCCAGTCTTTGAGATCATCCATCCATTTACTCTGTGGGCGTCCCCTGCCTCGACTTCCTTGCATTTCACCTTCCATTACTGCTCTTGCTGTCCCTTCTCCACGTACAAGGTGCCCAAAGTACCTAAACTTCCTCCTTTTCATCACATCTACAATACTTTCTGGCTCATATCCACAAATCTCACATATCCTATCCTTGACCCATTCATTCGTTCTCTTGTCTTTCCAGGTGATCCTTAACAATCTTCTGTATGTTTTCATTTCAAATGCCCACAACCTCTTCTCGTCTTGCTTGCTAACTGTCCAACTTTCGCAGGCGTACAAAGAGTACTCATTATGATTGATCTCATTAACAGTATCTTGCTTTTCATGCTTACATTTCTAGCCCTCCAGATGTTGTCCAGCGATGCCAGGGAGCTAGTAGCTCTTCCAATTCTTATTCAATTTTTTTCTGATCTCCCATTATCCGTTAGTGTTGAGCCTAAGTAGGTGAAACTCTTGACTTGTTCAAGCTTGATTCCATCCACCATCACATCTGTTACTTGGCCATAGGTGATCTCTGGTTTTCCAACAACCATCACTTTACTTTTCTCTGTGCTAATCTCCATTCCGTATTTCTTTGCAGTTTTCTCTGGTCTTTTTGTGATCTCCTGAATGCCATTGCACTCTCTTCTACTTACATAGAAATTGTTTATAGTTCAGTGCAGACTTCATGCCATTTTGCAAGCAATAACCTCATTGAATTGCCTTTTTTAATTAGAATTTTGAACAGAACAATCAGAAAAATAATGTTAATTGTAATTTCAATTTCTATTTCACCAAATGAATGTACATTACACACTCATTTGCAGAAACTGTACTATTTGCATGAAATATAAATACAGGGAACAATTCCAGAAGTGTCTGTAAATAAATATTCAATGAAGTGAATACTTATTGATGTCTACTGTTACCAGACAAAATCTATCTTGCAAATTAGGTAGGTGGTCACATACTTGTCTTGATAACAGTACCCGGATGCCAACTAGTAGCCAGGATAGCATGTAATTCAGGAGCCATGGGTTCAGCACCAAACTTCTGGAGTTAAGAAGGATGCTGTTTTACCACCCTTCAGCCTAATGATCACCTCCTTAACTTCTGTTTGGGTAGGAAGTTCCTTGCTGATGGGGTGACTAGGCCCTGGGATCACAGGACATGATGGTCTTGAAACAGCTGTTCAGAATACTTATCCTAGTTTTCTTGCACTCCAGCATGATCTAAGATGATATGTCCATCTACTAGGTGAGCTGCACTCCTCTGTAGGGAAGGCTTCCTGTTTAACTTTCTTAGGGTTTGGAGGGTAGAACAAAGGTACTTACAAAGATATGGCCTTCAATCCTACATGCTTAGGAGCTTGCAAATCCTAACATCCAGCTAGTTGACTGTGACATGCATCTGTGTCTTCTAGTATCTGGCAGTCACCAGTAATTGCAGTAGATTAAACTGTTTTGCGTTTAAAGGTATTCCATGCTGTAACGTGATTAGAGATAGCCATGGCATACCTCTCAGCACCTCCTCTTCCCTTATCTGTCCAATTGAAAAAACCCTGTTTACTGGATGGATAGGGGATTTTGTAGTGTACCCAGAGGATAGCTATGACCATTTCACGAACAGTATCACTAAACTAGTAAATTCTGCATTTCTAGAGGATCCATCAAAGATGTGATTGATTCCTTATCTCTATCCATATACAAGGTCTCAGGTTGGAGCAGTGAAACAAGGAGCCAGAATTGCTTTACCCAATGCATGTAAACACATGCCATGCATACTTTTTAGTCTTTAGTTCATTGTCTTTACACATAGGTGGCTCCACAATAAGAATAACTGCATTAATATTGCTGGCATTAGTAAAAATATTTTTTTATGAAAACTGTTACAGATGGTCCACATGCTCAGCCACTAAGGAGTCCATCAGTAGACCCTAGTGACTGCTCCTGATCTCCCCATTTCTTGAAAGTATGGAAAATTGTATTTTCCTCTTTAATACTGTTGATATCTTTACTGTTATTATTCTTATTGGTATGATAATTAAATTGTTATTGATATATAAAAAATACAAAAATAAAAAAAAAAAAAAAAAAAAAATTAAGGAAAAGGTGAGATAGGTAGGACTAATAACGGACTCCTTGGCGACTAAGCACTTGTAGAGCCATCTATGTGTAAAGACAATAAATTAACTATATTATAGTGGCATAGCATTTATTCCTGCCATCTGTCCCAATTGGGTCATTTGACTCATGGTGGCTAAGCACTTTGTAGAGAGATTTCACAAACAGTACTACAATGACCTTTTTATTTTCTCGGTGGAAATAGGTTAAGCTTAGGGACCTCACAATTTCCTAGAGGAGACTGTATAAGCTCCTGAGGTAAAGGGACCAACAGAAGTCTTCTAACCAGCTTGATCACAGCTCACTCCACATTGGAGTCATTTAGTACAATGCGTAAGTCTCATTTAGGACAGCCGATGAGTGACATGTGAGGTTGGGAGCTCTACTGCCAGCAGATGTGAGTGAGATGTGATGGACTTGGGAGGGTCAATGAAATGGGTCATAGCTTTCTGGTTTATTGTTGAAGACAGATATGAGACCCATGTCCCCGGGTCAAGGATGAGATGGTGGAGCTGGAGCCTGTGTGGCTAGGTCTGTCTGCCGTGTCTCTCTCTGCTTTACGAAACGTGTCCTGTTATGCGGTGGTTCCCTTTGACGGCAGATGTTTTATTCCTGTGCGAAAAGAGAAAGTCAGACAACCCTGCATCCGCCCAAGGAGAAGTACAGCTGATGGACAAAGGTGTGAAGTGTACCATCCTGTTTTGCTACGTATTGTTGACATCACTCAGCCATGCACAAGGCTTGTCCCTGAGCCGTCTGCAACACTTGGAACACTGCCTGGAACAAAGGTTCTGTTCAGTATCTACAGATGGTTCCTGTGTGGTCCAGTGGTCGCTATGGTCGTCACATACCAGGGTAGTGGGTGTGGCGGGGGTTTCACATTGAGGTGCAACATTCAGTAGCGAAGAGAGTTACATCGTTTTCAGAAGCTGAAATATAAGTGTACCAGGCCAGTAAAAGGGCTAAGGAGGAGGCTAATAATATTGTTTGTCAATCACTTACTAAGATGCCAAGAAAATAAGAGCATAAGAACAAATTGTCACAAGAAGGGTAATGTGTCAAGTAAGGTTACTTTGGATTTGTGAGGATTAGTGAATTCAGTAGAGTACCATCATATTGAAGAGAGAAAAATTATTTGTACAATATTTCCATATCTTTGGCTAAATGGGCAGGTACTAGGTGCTTATCTTTAGGACACAAGGCAGCTGGGCCTGAACTTAATTCTAACAGTGTGTGTCTCAGGCACTTCAGTTGTATGAGCATAAGTGCGCAAAATTTTCTTGGTGCGGCTTGCGCAGGATTCCTCATTTAGGGCCCATGAGCTGGGCTCAAAATTAACATGGGGTGATAATTCAACACTGTGTGTCTCGGCACATCTTGGGTGCTTCAATCATATGAGCATTTATCTCGGTGCAGCAGGCACCGGATTCCTTCATTTTCAGCCTTGAACCCTTTATTAAAATTAACATGCAGTGATAATCTATATAAGCCTATATAAATTGTGGTATCTGTAGTGCATTACCAGAGCTACAATCATTTACAACAGAAGAGACTACCATCAATTAGTTACAGGTTACTTATTCACCAGTACCTTAAATTAAAGAAGCATAAATTCCAGCATTACTGAGGACAAGATATCGAACTTCGAGAGAACGTCATGAAAGCGATTTGGGTTCAGTTATAAGTCATAGGTGGTAAAATTCATAATCCTAGAGTGAAATCCATGTAGAGCAGGCAGGTAGGTAGATTAGAGATTAGTCAGGTGATCTAAATCTATGTGTGGATGAGTGACTGATTAGCACGGCAACTATTAAGAAATAGTAATAAAAAAAAAAAAAGAAAACAAAACAAAACAATGGTTGACAGCGAGAAGTTATGTAGTATAGAGTTAGTGTGTGTGTTCGTTGTGTGGCATGTACTTGAATTTGAAAGAAAGCAACTTGTATGGGGAAAGGGGTGGGTGGGTATAGGGAGGGCAATAGTTAATCGGGCACTAATAGGCACACTTACTTTTAAGGAAGGTTGTTGGTGTGGATAGAATTGCAACATACTGGCTGTGTTTACGAGGGTTCGTGAAGAGTTTGGCGAGGCAGGTGAACTGGATTAGCGAGGGGGGAGGAGTAGAGTGCAAGGATACATCTTCAGCGACTTTGTCAGGAGGGTAGCATAGGCGTGAGTTGTGAGCGCAAAATAGTAGGACAGATATACTGTGGGTCAGAAGAAGAGTTGGTAGCGATGGCTGGGAGGTGAGGAGGCACTCCTACAGGAGTAGCTTGTAGGTAGATAGTGTGGATCATGTTTTGTTGGTGAGGAGTGTGGTGGTACGTGAATTAGCATTGGCATTGTGAGGTTCTTGATCATTGCAGCCATCAGAGTATGAGCTTGCTGGATTATTGTTTAAAACAGGTAAAGACCCCCCAAAAGACCCCATTGTCTTTGGGTTAAGGACGAGGTGGTGGAGCTGGAGCCTGTGTGGCTTGGTCGTGCATGCTCTCTTCTGTCTCGTGACATGTCCTTTATGCAACGTTTCCCTTCGAGGCGATGTTATTCCTGTGTGAATAGAAAGTCCGCACCCATGTCTGCCCAAAAC
>NC_051421.1:15088198-15097343 GCF_015228065.2 Penaeus monodon | reverse complement strand
TTTTTTTTTTTTTTTTTGGGGGGGGGGGGGGGGGGAAAAAGGGGGGGTTTTTTTAAATTAAGCTTTTTTTTCAACACATAACTCGCGTACTCACACTGTGCAAAACATCCTAATAACGTTTTACAACATTTGCCAAATTTGGAAGAAATGGATAAAAAAATATACAAGCACCCCAAAAACAAAAAAACACCACCCCACACCCACCACACAAACACCACACACACACACACCACCCCAACACACACAAAACCCCAACACACCACAAACAACACAAAAAAAAAAAAAAAAAAAAAAGAAAAAAAAAAAAAAAAAAAAAAAAAAAAAAAAAAAAAAATATATTTTATATAAAATATATAATTTTATATCATATTTATATACTTATATCTTAATTTTATATATTGTTAATATATAAAATAAAATATTATTTTTTAATTTAAAAAAAATTTTTATATGTATAATTTATTATATTATATAAAAATTTTAAAAATATAAAATATATAAAATATAGATATATAAAATATATAATTATTATATATATAATAATATATATATAGTATTTAGAAATAATTATATTATATATATATTATATTAAAATTATATAATATATATATATAAATATTAATATATAATATAAAATATATATATATAATAGTATGTTTATAAGTATTTTCTTTTTTTAACGTAGGTTCAGTTGAGCCGCCGTGGTAAAGAGATTTTAATTGTAGTTTTCAGTTGTGCTCTTGGAGTGAGTAGGGGTGGGGCCCCCCTTCCTTTCCAGGGAGAGTGCCGGTTGGTCCCTTTTTTGGGGAATCTTCTCTCATTTATCCGGGCTTGGGACCAGATTTGATTTGGGGCTGGCTTTGGACCCGGGCTAGGCAGGCAATAAAGGTTAATTCCTTCCCCAAAAGGGAAAAACGCGGCGGTTGGTTTGACTCGAACCCTCAAATTTCAGATTCCCGTCGGGGACTTTTGAGTGACGCTTAACCATTGGGCCCCCGCGGCCCAAAAAGATCGGGGCCTCCATGTTTTTTTCTTAGCAATCAGAGGGGGTTTTTGCCATTCCCTTTCCCCCCGGTGTTTTTACGAGTCACCATCCCCATCCCCCGGAAATGACTTGAGTGGTTTGGCCCCCCGTGGCTGGTGGGCAACGGGTAAATTTTCCTTTCCCCAGGGAAAAAACGCGCCGGCGGTGACTCGAACCCTCGAACTCAGATTGCCGCTGACGTTGATTGATCGCGCCAAACCTTTGGGCCACCGGGCCCCCCATATATAAGTATATTTAAAATTATAACACACCCCCACACACACCAACACACACACACAACACACCACATAATATATATATTATATATATAATATAAATAATATATATATGTGATGTATATATAAGTATATATTAATTATATTTACACGAATTTTTATATATTATATATATAAAAATTTTATATATAAAAATACTATATATCGTGAAGTAACACAGACACAGACACAAAAAGCACACAAAACACAACAACACACACACCCCACACACACACACACACAAAACACACACACACAACACACACACAAAAAAAACAACACACACACACACACACACACACAACACACACACACATATATATATATATATATAATATAATATATATTATATAAATATTTTATTATATAGGTATTATATATATATATATATATATAATTATACAATTTATTATATATATAATTATTATTTATATATAATATTATTATATATATATATAATATAATAATAATAATATATATATGTTGTGTGTGTTTGTGTGTGTGTGGTGTGTGTGGGGGTTTTTTGGGTGTGTGTGTTTTGGGGTTTTGTATTTATACATATATTATATATTTATTTATAATATATATATATATAATATATTATATTATTTATACTCGCACACCACAGACCACGCACAACTTTCCCATACACACACACACCATTCAGTCAAGTGTGCTACAAAGTTACTTCAGTGTTAATATGAGGTACATTCATGAAACATACATTTTAAAACACCCAAAAACCAAAAAACGTGTGTTTGTTTGCTTGCACAGAGAAATTGAGAGGGGTTTACGAAAACTTTGAGCGCCAAAAGATTATGCATGGAGATTCTGCAGCTTTTCTTTGTCTTATTAATTATTCCCCAATTTCATTTTCGATATTCTATCTGTATAAACATACAGCAGTTTCCCGCTACCACCAAAGATGGATCTTAATTACATCTATCTTTGGGAATTGGCGAGCTCTTTGCCATCCCCCACAAACGTGGTCTGCAAACCCCGGGGAAGGGTTTTCAAACCATCCTCTTCCCCGCGATTACCGGTTCCCTTGAGCCAGGGAACCGTTCTGGATACCCCGGAGGCCTTTTGTTTGTGTCTTCGCTCGGGTGCTTGTTTTAAAAATATTTCTTTTTCTTTCCACTGTTTTTAAAGCCTGCAACGATGTTTTTGTTCTCCGCAACTCTTTAAAAGTGGGCTTTTTTCTTCTAGAAAATACGATGAAGAGTGAGAAGCCCCCCAAATGAAAGGGGGGAAAAAGGAACTGAAAAGAATTCTTGAAAAAATATACCCCCGCAAAAAGTGATAGTCATATTTTGGGGAAACGGGTAAGCAGGAATTACACTGCATTTTGCTTAGCAGTACAGAACTGCAGGGTTTGCGTATGAGGCGAAAGATTTATTTTTATAAAACCAAAAATAAGCAAGTAAATTTTGTGAATAAGTATCTTGCAAACTTAAGTAAGCGTGCATCGAGAAACAAATATAAAAATTTCAACACAGGGGACTTTAAAAAAAAAAATAGGTTTTCTTGAAATTTTAAAACGCTTTATGATTAACAATACATTGTTTTTAGAAGACAATTTTTTAACTACTACCAAACAAAAAACATATATAGGGGTGTGTATAATATAATTATATATATAAAATTATAATATATATATATATATATATACATAATATAATATATAATACACACACACAACCGACACACCAACCACCACACACAAAACACAACACACACACACACCACCACACCCAAAACGAACACACAACCACACCACACACACACAAACAACACACACAAATTTATTTTATATTATAATATATATATATATATATATTATAAAATGTGTTGTGGTGGGTGGTGTGTGTGTGTGTGGGTGTGTGTTGTGTGGGGGTGGGGGTGTGTGTGTGGTGGGTGTGTTGTGTTTTGTGTGTGGGGGTTGTGTTTTTGTGGGTTGTGGGGTTTTAAAAAACACTACAATTTTGGAAACTAGGGTAAAAAACCCAAAATGCAAAAACTAGATTTTTTGAAAAAAAAACATTTTAAAGGGTTTTGAAGGAAAAAGGAGAGAGGAAAAAGTATAATGAAAAAGGAGGGGCAAAACGGTGAGACGGACGGGTGGGGACAGGTAAACGGAAAAAGGGGGAGGTAAATTTAGGTCAAAGGATCAGGTGGCTATGCGAAAGGTGCGGGCTTTAAGTGAGAAGGCAGAGGTGTGGGAAGCGGGAAACTGTCCCAGGAAAAAGCTACTGCTCAAGTTGAAATCGGCAGCAGTTTGTTTCAGGGAGGATTCCCCCCCTAGTCTACGGGCGGGTATCTGCGAAAGGGAAGACGAACCCACAGTGCCCAAATCCAATGAGGGCCTGTTCCCATGATAACAGAAAGGGCGTTGTTGTTGGTCCTCTGATATTTAGTTTAGACAGCGTTTTGTGAAAATGCCATGACTCCCCTTTTAAGAGACCCTCACTGCCCTTCTCAGTCTACCCCACCTCTCCGTTTCCCTCTTTCCTTTTTCTCAAATCTGAGACTTTGCCAGGGAAACTCTCCGTCGCACCTTTTCCAACACCCTGAAGGGGGACCCATGCTGCCCTTTTGGGCCCTTTTGTGACAAGCAGAATTTGGGGAGATAGGGTAAGTCTCATTAAACGTAATTGAATAAATACGTAAATTCATACCATCCCTCTAAAATATTTTTTTGGCGACTAAACTTTTCCAGGGAAAACCTGACTTTGGGGAAAAAAGAATGAACTTACCCTTTCTAAACAGAATACATAATATATTGCATATATAATCAAATGTATATATAATTTATTATTATTTATATATTATATATATAAATATATATATACCAAATATGTTCCCTTAATGTATATGTTCCATAAAGATAATATTATTTAACAAACATATTATAATTATATATATATTTTATATATATAATTATATATAATAATCTGTGTGGGGGTGTGTGGGGGTGTGTGGTGGTGGTGTGTTTTCATAAATTTTTAGAAAAAAACCACACCGCCCACGACCACACACACACCAAAACAAACCCCCACCACCACCACCCCACACACACACACACACACCACACCACCATATAATTATATTATTATATAATATATATATATATATATTATATATTTTATAAGCTTGTAAAAATATACCTATGCATTTTAGGAACTATACATTATAGGAAAATTATAGTGTGGGTGTGGTGTGTGTGTGTTGGTGTGTGTGTTTTGATTTATATGTGAATGTACATATATTTATATATATATATAATATTTAAAATTAATATTTATATATAATATAATATTTTATTATATATAAAAATATGTAGTATATTTTGGGGGGGGTGCTTTATGCTCAGGGTGATGTGAAGCAATGATGTGGGACCTTGTTGGGGTAATGCCATGCATGCCTTCTCGTTTGCAGATGCACCGTTTGGGGGTTCAAAAAAGGGGGCAGCGTTATAAAATTCCCCCGGGGGTCAAGCCTCTCCAATAAGACTCTGCTGCCCCTAAGTAACCCAAAATGGAGCAATTTTAAATTTTTGGTGCTGGGGGGAAGGCAAAAATTTCTCTTACCCAGCAAGAAAGGGGACTGTGGGTTCACTGGGTGGGCCACTGGAATCGGTCTGGGGGAGGGGTTTCCTAGCGCCTCTGAGTCCCCCCGGCTGCCCGGGACCCCCACAGGTGGGTTTGGGGCTGCAGCGCCAACCCCCGCTATAGGGGGGAGCTTCGGGGGGTGGCAAGGGGCGTCCAAACCCGGGGTGACTGCCCCGGGTTTTAAACCCCAGGCGGGTTGTCAGAGTGGGGGCTTGGGAAATTCCGCTCTTTCGATAGGAGATCGGCTACCATTACGTTTGGGCTAAAACAGCTGAGGTTGAGGGGGGCTTCTCGTAGGAGGTGGAAAAACCTGGAGCAGCCAAAAGTGTGGGGGGTATAGTTTTTATGGGCGGGCCACAGCGATGGTCCCCTCTCCCGGGAGTAGCCATACTATCTCTGCAGACTTTAACCCCCGCTAGTAATCACCCATCGATGAGATAAATGGTTTTAGACTGAAGCTTAAATTTGGCTTATTTCTCTTTTTGCTGTGCTTCTCCTATGGTTTTATAGAACTTGATGTGAAAGAGTGTTTTTAACCAAAAATGTATTAGACAGCTGTCCTCAGGAGATATTTGATTGTTTTGGGTGACTTTTAAGCATTCTGGTTGCAATGAGCTGGGTTGAGCGCTGTCGGTTCCATGGGTAGGAGTGATGCGTCAGTGGATTAGCCCTTTTCGGACTAACAGGGCCCCGAATAGGTTTGGCTTTGCACGCATTCTATCCAATATTGACTGGACGGATAGGGTAATGTGGCCAAGGAGACGACCCACCTCTTTTGTACTTGGGAGGATCCTTCCAAGCTGCAGAGGGACGGACTTTGGTTTTTTGTGGAACGATCATAGATTTGTTGTGGCTACTCCGGATCCCCCTTTAGAACCCCCCCGCTCTCTAATGAACACCCCAGGATGTTTTTATGAGGGGCAAGACAGAATTTTTTTCATAGGAAACATGGAAGTATAGATGCTTGTCATGTGGCTCGACGCAGGGGGTCGCGATTTGGGGTATTCCCGGTGCGCAGAAATTTGGTCCCGCTGAGAAGGGACATTTTCCCGTTTATCAGGAAAATTTTAAAGGAGGCAAAAGCCCTTTCTTTGTAAAGAATCGTCCTGCCTACCAAGCCCTAAGAAGTATGCAGGGCAAGGCTACAAAAGACTGCAGCCGCTCAAAAAGGGCCAGATAATTTTTGACCTTTGGGGGAAAAACATTTGGGGTAAATATTTTGGCATTGTGCCAGATTTATCCACCAACATTTAAAGGAGTAGGGAGTAGTGTCGAGATTCCTTTGCCGACCACCCATCGTAAAAGTCCCCCCTCCCTGACTGAAGTCAGGGGGTGATTTTTCCAACGAAGAGGGTAAAGCACAGGTATTGCGGCATCCCCACAAAAATGTTAAAGGCTGGTGGAGACCCTAGGGAAGGGGGTTGCGCTGCCTTCTGTCATTGGCAGACGGTAATTTCCCTGACTTGGAGGGTGTGGCACCCCCTCTGGAGGGGAAAGGGGATCGTTGGGCTGCTCTCCCGAGACATTTAAAGCTAAATTTACGGAAAGGTTCTTTCTTTCATCCCCCTGAGAGTTCAGAGAACCCCGCTGAGACACCCGTGGGGGAGCAATCGGATTTATTTTTGGGAAATCTATAATAGCCTTTTTCCAGTGCTTTGAGTACGAAAACTCCACAGAGTTCCCAGTTGGGTGCTGGGAGTTCATCAGCCTCAAGAGGGTTTGATAAAGTAAACGCAAATCTCTCTGGGGGATCTTGAGAAGGAAGAATTCCAATAAGGTTATTGGTTAATAGCAAGCCTTTTAGGTACTGAAAAATGCTGTAAAATTGGTGGTATCGATTCTTTTCCATAGTTCAGGAGTGAAGCAAGGCTTGTTTTTCAACACTTATGGACCCGGTACTGGGTAGAGCACTTCCAAACACGTGGACAATTCTGGGCAATATCAATGTTACAGACTTCTTTGTATAGTCTCTGGAAATTTTGTGGGGGCTCTTGATGCTTTTTGCAAAGAAGAAAACCCCTGGGTAGAGGTTCCTAGGGTCAAACCCCGATCCGGCCTTTGGGGCCTTTTGGGGATTCTGTTCAGCATGTCTTTCTTTTGGTGAGAAAATCATCGAGCTCACGAGAGCTTTAAATACCTTTGGGGGTGCAGTTCATGACCCGTCTGTCAGAACCAAAAAATAGTAGAGAATTTGGCCTGGGAGCTGGGGGCATGAAATTCCAAAAAAAAAGTATTTTGGGGATTCCCGGGTTTCTTGTTTCAGAAAAACCAAAAATATGTTCTTTAAAGGGCCCCGATACTGCCCCTTTTCTGAAGGGGGTGAAACCAAAACTGTCTTTTGGCTTTGGAAACTCGTCTTGATGCCATTTGTAACAGGTTCTTGGGCCGAATCATGGGGGACCGTATGTTCAACCAACAGTTGCACAGTGAAATTGGTCGAGGACCTGTTTTCTTGCACAAACTCCCTCGCCCAACTCAGATTTTTAGGGCCCCCGGGTTGTTTCCACAGGATAACCTTGCCCACCAGGTTGTCTTTGTTCGAGGCAATCTTGGGTGTAGGAGGCCTGTGGGATGACCTAAGAAATCATGGCTCGGGCAGATCGATCAAACATGTCGTGAAGAGCTACAGATCGGCCGAACCCCTGCCTGGCGGCTCGCCTTGAGGGACCCTGTAGGTGGAAACGAATGGTGGATGCTCCCCAATGATGATGATGATGATATTCATAAATGCACACACTCACACACACACACACACACACACACACACACACACACACACACACACACAACACACCACACACACACACCACACCACCACACACAAACACACACACAACAAACACACACACACACACACAACACACACACACACACACACACCCCACCACACACATATATATATATACATACATATATATATATATATATTTATATATATATAATATATTATATATTATATATATTATATATATATATAGAATTTTATATATACATATATATATATATAAATATATGTGTGTGTGTGGTGTGTGTGTGTGGTGTGTGAGTGGTGGGGTGTGTAAGTATATGTAATGTGTGTATATATTATATAAAATATATATATATTATATATAATATATATATATATTTTTATATATATATATAATAATATATATATATATATAATAAATAATATAAAAATGTATATAAATATATATATTAAAATATAAAATATATATATAGTGTATATGAAACAATACACAACACACACACCACACAACACACCACACACACACACACACACACACACACACCACACACACACACCCCCCACCAAAAACACACACACACACAGACACCACACAGACACACCATACACACACACCACACACACACACCACACACACACACACACCACACACACACACACACACACACACGCACAAACGCAACACACACACACCCACACACACAACACATTTTAAAATATATTTATATATATATATATATATATATATATATACATATATATATATTATATATAATTATATATTATATATATTTATTATATATATATTTTATATAATATATATATATATATAATTTATATATAATATATAAAATATATAAAATATAAATTTTACATATACATATACTTACACACACACACACACACACACACACACACACACACACCAACCAAACCCCCACCACACACACACACACACACACACACACACCCCACATATATATATATATAAATATATATATATATAGAATAATATAATAATATATATATATTTAAAATATACATATATATAAATACATATATATATATATATATATATATATATATAATTTGATAGATAGTAGATAGATAGATAGATAAAGATAGATAGATAGATAGATAGAGATGTTATATAGATTACTATATAGATATATATGTATATTATATATATTTATAGGTGTAGATACATACATACATATATACATATACATATATATATAAAATATATAATATATATAATATATATATATATATATATATATATATATATAGATAGATAGATAGATAGATAGATAGATAGATAGATAGATAGAGAGAGAGATAGGTAGATAGATAGATATATACGTAGATATATGTATATATTTGTGTACACACACACACATAAACACACACACACACACACACGCACACACACACACACACACACACACACACCACACACACACACCACAAAAACCCCCCCCACACA
>NC_051421.1:15086271-15088098 GCF_015228065.2 Penaeus monodon | reverse complement strand
AAAAAAAACACCCACACACACCCCACCACATATTATATATTGTATATTTTATATATATATATAGTTTAAAGTAGATAATAGTAATAGTAGATAGATAGATTGAATGATATAGATAAGATTAGATGGGGATATATAAAATTATTATATATATACATATATATTATATATACATTATATTTTTAAACATATATTATATATATATATTATATATATATATTTATTTTTATATATTATATATATATTATATATATATTAAAGGGGTGCAAGTGGGGCGGTCAAGGGGTTTTTTATGGGAAACACCAGCAAATTTCCGCTGGCATTTTGCGCAAAAAATCGTAATATTTTTGCTTCACAATGACGTGATATTGCCAGTACAAGGTAAAAATTTTTCTATAGAAAAAAAATTAAATTCCTATTCCTAGGGTGGAGGTTTTTTAAACTATGCCTTCAAACATTATATGCGTGTGTAAGCGACACGAAGATGGACTTGGGCGGGCCCAAGGAAAAGGTTTTTACTTCGGGTTTATTGTTAAGGGTGATGTGCCCCCCCCAAGAGGCCCCGGCCCCCCGGTGGGGGACGAGGTGGTGGAAAAATTAAAAATTGGGAAATAAAGTAAATTAAAAATGGGCATTAAATACAAAAAAAAAAATTAAAATTTTCATTAATTCGAAAAAATAATAAATAATATGATGAAAACAAATTAATTAAACCAAAGGAAATCATTTGTTCTTGGATAAATACCTGTTTAACTGTGATGGGGGAAAAAATGGCAATACAATATACATTTGCGGGATGGTTTGGCAGATGAATGAGGTGTGAGGTGGGGGTGTGTGTTACTTAGGTTTGTTCAGTGTGTGACTTTGTTTGTTGTGTTAAAAAAAGTTGTATATATATTTATAGTGTCGTTCGTTGAGTGGCGTGTACTTAAATTTGAAAAAGGAAATTTGTAGAAGTTATGGGTGGGTATAGGGAGGGCAATATTTACTCTGCCTAATATACCTTTTCTTTTAACAGTGACGAGGAAGTGTTGGTGGGAGTAGGTAAAATTTCGCTTCATGCGTGCTTTACGAGGGTTTCCGACCTTGGCGAGGTAGTGAGCCGGTTGGCGAGTGGGCGGCGTAGAGGGCGAGGGTCTCTTTGCGACTTCGTCGGGGGGTAGACGGCGTGAGTGGTCAGCACTAAATAGTAGGAAGCATGGTCGGGGAGGGCAAACGAAGAGGACTTGGTAGCGATGGTTGGGGGGGGTTTAAGAGAGGAGGCAATTCGACAGAAAATTTGCCGTCGGGAGATAGCTGGATCGGCAACAACGTCGGCGACAAATTTGGGGGTATGTAAAACGCTGCGATAAATCGGCGAAAATACCGCTTGAGGGTCGTAAACCGCACCCTCAGATGTGAGCGACACGAGAGATGGCTTGAGCGGGGCAAGAAAAAGGGTTTCCCAGCTTGCTGGTTTATTGTTGAGGGTAGATGGACCCCCCAGAGGCCCCCGTGTCCCCGGGGGGAGGGCGAGGTGGTGAGCTGGACCCTGTGGGGCTTGGCCTTCCACCGTGTCTCTCTCTCTTCCCTTACGGATGTGTCCTTTTATGGGGTGGTTCCCTTCGGGGGCGGATTTTTTCCCCTGCGCAAAAAGGAAACCGGGGCGACTCTCCGTCCGGGCTAAAAAGAAGGGCGGCTGCTTGGCGGGGGGTAAGTGTTCTCCCGTTGCTACGTATTGTTTTGTTTGTAACAGGTAAGAAATGGACATACTTACTACTGTATATGAGTGTGGGGGGGGGGGGGGGATAATGCAAGTGAAAAAAATAGATTTAAAAGTTATGCGAATAA
>NC_051421.1:15066271-15081271 GCF_015228065.2 Penaeus monodon | reverse complement strand
ACCATTCATGTTTTTCTTGTATATCAATGACAAAATCTTTTTGTCTTTACAGTAAAATCATCTTAAAAATTGCCGGGCTTAGTCATACATGCCATAAAAGTTAATTAAAATTTTTTTTAGGTAAGTTGAGAAAGGAAATGGTACAATAGGAAAAGCCATTTTGTCTCCTTTTTTGACGTCTTGCAGACAAAATCATCTCAAGAAAAAAGGTAAATGGTTAAGGAACCGCACATCTCCCAGCCTTTGCTGGTTGATGTGCCCGCACACCCTCCAAAGGGCCCAACGATCTATCAATTATTCTGAGGGTAAACTTGAAAAACCCCCCAGTCTAACCCCAAAGTTCCAAAGTATAGGTTTAATTTTTGTTTTTCTTTCATTTAGCGGGGGTTTCATGTCTGAGCCCCCGGGGTCACAGCAGATATTTAAATTGTAGTTTTATGCTGTGTTGCCCTTTGGGTGAGTAGGGAGGGCCCCCAGTTCTTTCCCACGGAGAGTCCCGGTTTTACCTTTTTGGAAATCATTCTCTCATTACCCGGGTTTGGGCCCAGCATGACTTGGGCGGTTTGGCCCCCCAGGGGCTGGGTAGGCAATAGGTAAATTCCTTGCCCAAGGGAAAAACGCCCCGGGTCGGTACTCAAACCCTTGAACTCAATTGCCGTCTGAAGTCTTGGTCCGATGCTCTAACCATTCGGCCACCGGGGCCTTGGTGATCAGGGGGTTTCCATGATTTTTTTTTGGCAATTTGAGCGGTGGTTTCCATTCCCTTTCCGCCCCGATTTTTTTTTTTTTTTCCCCGATCACCATCTCTTTTTACCGGGCACTACATGGGGGTTGGCCCACCCAGGGCTAGGCGGCAATCGAGGTGAATTTCCTTTCCCCAAGGGAAAAAACGTCCCGGCCCGGTGACTCAAAACCCTTAAAACTCGATTCCCGTGTGACATTTTGAGTCCGACGCTCAAACCCTTTGGGGCCACCGGCCCCAATTTTTTTTAAAAGGTCCTTTTAAATTATTGCCAATTTATATAATATGTTCTATACAGAAAAATTTGAAGCTAATAGTTGGATTTCAGATTCTGGGATGTCCATTTATATCAATCAAGTTTCATGTGATTTAAATGAAAATTCATCAAATCAGGTAAAGAATTCTCATCCGAAAGGCTTTACAATCACTATGGTAATTTCTACAGTACGAAAAACTTGTCAGAGACAGGCCCAACAACTCTCCATAAAAAATTTAGTCAGAAATATAAACTCCCTTGACTGGGTGGGCCTAAAGGGGAGTAACAAATGTTATTTTCACCTGGGTATGCTGGAAAAAGAAGCTGAAACTCGGGAGCACTGAGGGCCCGGGCTGTGGCATAGTTTTGCAATTTTTTTTCCTTTATTTGTGGTGTTATTTTTGTTCCAGTTTATTTCTTGTATGCACGAACTTGTCCTGAAAAGAATAACATCTTAAATAGCTCTACTTAGCATCCATACCATAAATAAAATCATACTGGCCAAAGGGAAAAGATGAGAGGAGAGAAGATCAAGAAAATCCTTGGTTTTTTTTATTTAAAGAGATTTTGTGAATCAGTATGAGGCCAAAAAAGATGTCAAGATTGCAAAAAAAAGATTCTCCCTCTCTCTCTCTTCTCTCTCTCTCTCCTCTCTCTTTCTCTCTCTCTCTCTCTCCCCTCTCTCTCTTCTTCTCTCTCTCTCTTCTCTCTCCATAAAACCCAACTAGGCCTTCTCTCAAGGTTTCGATTCGGGAATTAGGAAAATAAATTAAGTTAAAGGAAAATGAAGATTTAAGAACAAACTAGAACTTTTTTTATTGTAAATTGTATTGACTATACAGTTTAAAAGAAGTTTTCATATTCATCTTTATTGGGTTATGAAGATTATATTATAAATAAAAATCATAAAAATGTTTTCCCTTTTTCGGGTTTAGGGGGGGCGGGTGGGCTGTCAAAAAGTGTGCAAGGCGGGCTTTTCCCCCCATCCTTGTGGGACCCCCGCGGGACAGCGCCAGTAATTATTCCACGCCCTCCATCTCATCCTTTTTGGGGGCGAATCAAGCGAAAAATTTTTAAAAATGTTTATCAACCTCCACCAAATGTTTCCCCAAAAGTTGGGGGAGTTTGGGGTTATGGTTTTGAGTGTTTATCATGAACCGGTGGTTCCAATTTGAAAGCCCCCCCTCCCGGGCGTATTCTTGTGGCCCGGGCCCGCCCCAAAAATTTGGGCGGAACCATTTTGTCGGGGCTGGCGCACCCTGACACATCACAGCCCCGGATATAGTCCAGGGATGTCATGGCATGTATGTCCATGCCACCCGGGAGCAAAGGTTTAAAAAAGTTTGTTTTTTAATTCTTTTTTGGAGGAAAAATTTTTAAAAAAATTCGGATTTTTTTGTTTTTTTTGCTTTTTTTTTTTGAAAATTTTTTTATATTTTTTTAAAAATATCCTTTTTTTTCCATATATATTATATATTAGAAGCACATGATTTTACCATGCAGTGAAAGAAAAGTTTTTAAAAGGAAAAATTCCGGCTTGCAGGGCCGGGGGCTCTGCCCTCCAAACCCCTTTTTTTTTTTAAAATTTTTCGCAAAAAACCCCCCCCCCAACCCCGAAAAGGGGAGGCCCCCAACCTTTGGTGGGTTTGGGGGGTTTTAGGGTTGGATTAAAAATTTTTTTAAAAAAATTTTTTGTAACAAGTAAAAACAAAAAAGTTAACTTCATTTGGGGGGGAAAAAAAAAAATTTTTATTAAAATTAAAATTATTTATATAAAATTTAAAAATATTAAATGTATCTAAAAAAAAAAATAAAAATATAAATTTAATATATAAAGTATATATAAATAATAATATAAATTATATATAATAAAATTTTAATATAATAAATAAAATAATAAATATTTAAAATAAATAATTTTATATATTTAAAAATATATTATTATATTAATTATTTTATAATAAAAAAATTTTTTATATATATATAATATTATATATAATTTTTTTTAATAATTTTTTTAAAATATATATATTTATATAAATTTTTTTATAATATAATTTATATATAATTTTTATATAAAAATTATAATAACAATTATGAATTTAAATTTTTTTTTTTATAATAAATTTATAAAAAAAAATTTATTTAAAAATTTTTAATGATATAAATAATTTTAACAAAATTTTTAATTTTAAATTTAAATATATTAATTTTATAAAATTTAAATAAAATTTTAAAAAATTTTAAATTAAGAAAATTTTAAATTTAAAATATTCTTTATGATTAAAAAATTTTTTAAAATATATTTATAAAAAAAAAATTTATTTAATAAATAAAAAATATATAAAAAAAATTTTTTTTATATGTAAAAAAAAAAAACTAAAATAAAAATTAAATTTAATATTTTTAAATTTTAAAAAATAGTATTAAAAAAAAAATTTTTTAACCCCTTTTTTTTATTAAATTTTAAAAATTTAAATTTAATTTATTTTATATTTATTAAATAATAATGTTCCAAAATTTTTCCAAAAAATTTAAAAATAACCAAAATTTTTAAATTAGAAAAACTTTTTTAAATAAAAATAAATAAAAATAAAATACCCAAATTTTAAAAAAAATTTTTTAAATTTTCTATTAACTAATTTTTGTTCCCCCCCAAAAAATATTTTTAATAATTAGATTTTAAAGGGGAAATTAAAAATAAATTTAAAATTTTAATTTTAACCCCCCAAAAATAATAAACAAAATTTTTATATATTATTTATAATATAATTATAAAAAAAATAAATAATATAATAATTTTTAAAATTATAAATTAAAAAAATTTTAAAAAAAAAAATTTTTTATTATTATTAAATTTTTTTTAACTTTAATATTTTTAATAAATAAAATTTTAATATTTATTTATTTTAAAAAAAAAAAAAAAAAAAAAAAAAAAAAAAAAAAAAGAAGAAAGAAAAAAAAAAAAAATTTTTTTTTAATTTAATTTTCCCTTTTATTTAAAATTTTTAAATAAAAAAACCAAATTTTTTATTTTTTTTATTCTTTTTGGATATTTTATTTTTTTTTTAATAATAATTTAAATTTATTTTTTAAAAAGTTCATTATACAAAAATAATTAAAAAAAATAAAAAAATAAAAAAAAAGATTAAAAAAAATAATATTCCCCCCCCCCCTTTTATTTAAATTTATTTTTATAAAACCATGAAATAAAATTGTTAGTTTAAAAATAACTTTTTTTTCTACTAAAAATTTTTTTAATTTTAATATTCTAAATTTTTTATTAAAATTTATATATTTAATTTTTAAAAGAAATTTTCCATTTTGAAATTTTATTTAATACATAAAAATTTTATTATAAAATAATTAAATTGTTAAAAAAAAATTATTTAAAATTTATTGAAAATTTTAAAAAAATTAATAATTAATAATTCCCCCAAAAAAGGGAAACTCCGAATGGTTAATTTTTTTTTAAATTAGACGGAATTATTAATTTTTATTACCGGCCCACGTTTTTCCCCGGGCAAAATTTTCCCCCTTTCCCGCCCCCTTGGGAAACCCCCCCGGGGGGGGTTGGGTACCGGGAAAAAAAAAAAAATGGGGGGAAAAGGGTGGGAAAACCCCGCCAAATTCCAAAAAAAAAATTAACCCTGAACCCCCAAAGGGGGTTTAAAAAGGAAAGGGTAAACTTCACAGGAACTATTCAAGGGATACCCCGGGTTTTTAAGGAAAATTACGATTTACCACCCCTTTCCCCCACCCAAGCAACCCAACCCTGTGGGGGGTGATTTCCTAAAAAAAAACACCCCTTCCGGGAAAAGGGAAAACCCCAGTCCACTAAGGGACACAGCTCTACAAAAAATGCGGGAAAAGGGGCTCAAAGAAACCCCTTTTGAAAAACAAAAATTAACCATAACTTCGGAATTCCCCTTGCTGGGGGTTTCAATTTTTTGGGGTACATTTTTTGGGGCCTTTTGGGGGCTGTCGGGGCCCCAAAAAGAAGGCGGTGGTGGGGTTTTTCCCTTTCCTTTTCCGGGGGCTGAATTTGGAAAACTTAATGGAACAAAAGGCCCTATTTCAAACCTTTTAAGTTTTTTAAAAAAAAAAATTAAAAATCATGTATGATAACCTTTAAAAAGGTTTTATTAAAACAAAAAATTTTTTCTTGTATCAAAAATAAATTGGAACTTAATTTTAAAAAAAAGTAAACCTTAGGCCAGTTTTTTAAAAAGGGAAAGGGGGAAAAAAGGGGGAGAAAAAAAGAAGAATAAAGTTTTTCTGGGGGGGGACTTTTTTTTTAAAAATTTTTCCCCTTTAAAAAAACCAAAAAATTTTTTTTTCTTTTTCCTTCTTTTCCCCCCTTTTTTTTTCGGAAACAGACCAAAAAACCTTAAAATAGGATCTTTCCAAAGGCCCTAAAAACCTTTTTACCCCCGACACCTTTGGAAAAGAATTTCCCATTGGTCGCCTAGCACCCAAGGGAAAAAAAAAGGGTTTTTCCCCAACCAAATGGGGTTTGGGGGTTTTTTAAATTTTTCTTTAAAATTCCCCGGGGTTTTAAAAGAAGTTGGCCTGAATTTTTAAATTTTATTATTTTTTATTTCTGAAATTCCTAGTGTTTATCCTGAAAAAATTTCCTGTTTTAACAAAAATTTTTAATTTAATAATAAAAGGAAAATATTGGCCCAGATTTCCCCCCAGCCTAAGTCCCTGGAAATTTCCCAAATTGGGGAAAGGGGGAATTTAAGACCTTAAAAACCCCCCCGGGGCGGGGGCCAAGGGTTTTTCTTGGCCTCCGTTCCTTCGGAACCGAGCAAGGGTTAGCCCCGTGCATTTTTGAAAACCTAGGGGCCCCTAAAATTTGGGTGGAATTTTAGGCCATGTTACAAAAGGGTTTTTTTTTTTTTGTCGGAAAACCTTGCACAGGACCAAGGGCCCATTCCAAAAAAAAAAAAAACCCTTTAAATAAAAAGGCCGTTTCTTTTTTTTGATTTTGGCCCAAGGCCCGGGGTTCAAGGGTCGGTCCGCGGCCCTGGCAAGGCTACGAGCCCCGGGGGGGGGGGAAAAACCAGCCCCCAAAAAAAGGGCCCCGGGGGGGGAATTCCCAAAAAGGTCCCCCCCCAAACCCCCGGGAAGCCTCCCCACCCCCAAGCCCCCCAAGCCCGGGCCCCCCAGCCCTGGGGCCCGGGCCGGGCCCGGGCCCCGGGATGATGGCCCCCCCCCTCCTTCCGCATTTTCCAGGTTCCCGGCCTGAAAGCCCGTCGGGCGAACGGGCTGGATCAATGGCTGCGAGAGGCATGTCGAGGAGCGGCATCAGCTGGCCGGCCTCTGCTCCGGCCTCGGGCCTCAGGGCTCAGGGCTCTCGGGCTTGGGGGGCTTCGGGGCCGTGGGGCTCAGGGCTTCGGGCCTCGGGGTTGTGGGGCGCCAGGCGTCGAGTTCTCGGGAAGTAGAGCTGAGGGCCCTCGGGCCTCTTTTCCTTGGGGCTCAGGGCTTTATGCCGCCTCGGAACTCTCGTCCTGCTCGTCCAGACACTTGCCAGGGCCAGCAGGACACGAGGCCGCATTCGGAACCTCCGAGGCCTTCAGGCCCACAATGCAACCGACACGAAAGTAAACAGTCACTTTTTATTATACCGGTGTCTTTATTTTTCATGATGCATAGGCCTTGTGAGTCCTCAGATGCATAGGTAACTTACATGCAACTGACAAACACAAAAATACCCTTTGATAACAATAAAGGTCCATAGAATTACCTACCACTATCTTAGTTGCCCGTAACTATTGGTATTTACATATAAATGCTACTGTGTCATAATCTCGTCTTGCTCTGGTTGCGAAGGAAGCGAGATGGACAAGATGAACAACTTGTCCCCGACGCCAAAGTGGTGGTGTTAATGGTCTTAACATCTCGTCCACTTTGCCCAACTTGGACGAGGAGTTCCGAGGGCAGCATTACGGCTGGAGGACCAGAGGCTCTCAGGGCCACCATACTCATTCCTGGGGATATGTGATGTATTGAGAAATTAATATTAATTTTGTATGTGATAAACAGGATATTGAATTTTTTCATGGATGAAGACACTAGGAAGTTGCAGAAATAAATAAATAAATAGGAAATTACATGAGATATCAGAGCACAGACTTCATTTAGATATCCCCAGTGCATATGTATGACCTTAGTAACATGTAACATAGACTGCATCAGCACACCCAGTTTGGCCTTGTATTAGGGAAGACAAGCAGCATTTTTCATTCCTTGGGTGCTAGGAACAAAGATCTCAAGTGCAGGCATCATCTCAGTTGCCTAGTAACGAAGTGATCAGCACGGGGAAATACCAAGGTTTTGGTGAGCCATTGTGGAAAGTATTCCATCAGTTTTACAGTGCATTATTGTTGAGATCATAGATTGCCGAAAGAGAGGACGACGGAGAGAAGAATGGAAACATAGAATTATCTATACAATTTTTTAGGTAATTTTTTACAAGGCATGTTGTACAAAGTCAAGTAGCATTCACCAGAGACTAAAGTCCCTAACTCCACGTCATAAACTTTATTCAGTAATCTAAATTATTGTGACTGGCCAGCCTAAAGGAGTGGGTTGATGGGGGGGAGTCTACAGTATGCACTGCAAGATGAAGCTGAAACTCTGGAGCACTGAATGGATTTAGGCATATATTTTTCATTTATATGAGATGTTACCATTCATGTCATTTCTTGTATATCAATGACAAAATCTTTTTGTCTTCTACAGTAATATCATCTTCAAATTGCCCTGGCTTAGTGCATACATGCCATAAAAGTTAATTAATTTTTATTCTAGGTAAACGTTGAGAAAGGAAATGGTACAATAGGAAAGCCATTTTGTCTCCTTATTTGACAGTCTTGCAGACAAATATCAGTCTCAAAGAAGAAATGGTAAATGGTTAGAGGACACCTGCACATCTCACCAGCCTTGTGCTGGTTGATGTGACCGCACAGCCTCCAGCAAAGGCCAACAGATCTATCATATGTATTCTGATGAGATAAACTTGTAAACCTCCCTAGTCTAAGCCCCAAGTTGCCAGAATGTATATGGTTAATTTTTGTTTTTCATTCATTTAGCGGTAGGTTCATGTCTGAGCCGCCGTGGTCACAGCATGATACTTAATTGTAGTTTTCATGCTGTGATGCCCTTGGAGTGAGTACGTGGTAGGGTCCCCAGTTCCTTTCCACGGAGAGTGCCGGTGTTACCTTTTTTAGGTAATCATTCTCTCTATCTTATCCGGGCTTGGGACCAGCACTGACTTGGGCTGGCTTGGCCACCCAGTGGCTAGGTAGGCAATCAAGGTGAAGTTCCTTGCCCAAGGGAACAACGCGCCGGTCGGTGACTCGAACCCTTGAACTCAGATTGCCGTCGTGACAGTCTTGAGTCCGATGCTCTAACCATTCGGCCACCGCGGCCTTGGTGATCATGGGCTTCCATGATTTTTTCTTGGCAATTTAGAGCGGTGGTTTGCCATTGCCTTCCGCCCGATGTTTTTTTTTTTTTCCCCGAGTCACCATCTCTATTTACCTGGCACTGACATGGGCTGGCTTGGCCACCCAGTGGCTAGGCAGGCAATCGAGGTGAAGTTCCTTGCCCAAGGGAAACAACGTGCCGGCCGGTGACTCGAACCCTTGAACTCAGATTACCGTCGTGACAGTCTTGAGTCCGACGCTCTAACCATTCGGCCACCGCGTCCCCAATTTTTGTTTTAAGGTCCTATTAATTACTTGCCAATTTGATATTAATATGTTCTACTACAGATGACAATTTGAAGCTAATATGTTGGATTTCAGATTCTAGGATGTCCATTATATATCAATCAAGTTTCATGTGATTTAAATGAAACATGTCATCAAAATCAGGTAAAGAATTCTCATCCTGCAAGGCATTACAAGTCACTATGGTAATTCTCTACAGTACGAACAAACTTGTCAGAGACTAGGTCCACAACTCTCCATCAGAAAATTTAGTCAGCAATATAAACTGCCTTGACTGGGTGGGCCTGAAGGGAGCTCAACAAATGTTATCTTCACCTCGGTATGCATGGCAAAATGAAGCTGAAACTCGGGAGCACTGAGTGGACTCAGGCTGTGAGCAGTATGTTTTGCAATCTTTTTCCTTTATTTGTGGTGTTACTGTTTGTGTCTCCAGATTATTTCTTGTATCGACGACTGCAACTTGTCCTGTACAAGAATAACATCTTAAATTAGCTCTAGCTCTAGCATCCATACCATAAGATAAATCATACTGGCCAAGGAAAGAATGAGAGGAAGAGGAAGATCAAGAAAATCCTTGGCTTTTTTTATTTAAAGAGCACTTTGCTGAATCAGTATGAGGCCACAAAGATGTCAAGATTGCAAAAGAAAGATTCTCTCTCTCTCTCTCTCTCTCTCTCTCTCTCTCTCTCTCTCTCTCTCTCTCTCTCTCTCTCTCTCTCTCTCTCTCTCTCTCTCCATAAAATCCAACTAGGCCTTCTCTCAAGGTTTCGATTCTGATGATTAGGAAAATAATTAAGTTACAGGAAAATGAAAGATTTAATGAACTAACTAGGAACAATTTTTATTGTAAATTGTATTGACTACTACAGCTTTTCAAAGAAGTTATTCACTATTCATCGTTATTGTGGTTATGAAGATTATATTATAAATAATAATCATAAAAATGTGTTCCTGTTTCAGGTTAGGTGGGCTGGTGGGCTGTCAAGAAGTGTGCAAGGTCTGGCATGTTCCCCCATCTCTTGTGAGGACCTCCCTGCGGTGACACGCGCCATCGTAATTATTCCACGCACAGCTCCATCATCATCCTTTTGGGGTCGAATCAAGCGACCAATTAGTTGCAATCATGTATCATCAACCTCCACCAAATGTCGATTCCTCTAGCAATGTTGAGGTGAGTTCTGTAGGGTTATGGTATTCATTGAGTTGTTTATCTATAGCAACCAGGTGGTTTCTCAATTTGAAAGCCCTCCCTCCCGGGCTGTATTCTTAGTGGCCTGGGCCCTGCCGCAAAGCAATTGTGTCGGAACCATTATGTCGGGACTGGCGCACCATGACACGTATACACATGCCACCCGGAATATAGTCCAGGCATGTCATGGCATGTATGTCCATGCCACCCGGCAGCAAAGGGTTAAAATGTTTGTTTTTTAATAGTCTATTTTCTGTGAGGAAAGTTTAAAATGGATTACAGGATTTAATCTTCGTTATTTTAGCTTTTTGTTTTTTACATATGCAATAGTATTTTCTTGATATAGTTCCCTATTTATTGAATGAAATATCCTTTTTTTTTCCAGTATATATATATATATTAGAAGCACATGATTTTACCATGCAGTGAAAGAATAGTTTCTAAATGTTGAAAATTCCTTGGCTTGCAGGGCATGTCAGGAGCTCTGCCCTCCAAAACCCCTGTTTCACTTCTCCAAGAGTTGTGTATGCGCAGAGGAATCTCCCCCAAGTATGACCTTCTGCAGATAGAGGGAGCAGTTCACGAACCAACTTTTGTGTACAGAGTCACTGTGGGGGAGTTTGCAGGTATGGCATGTGAAATATTTTAAATAAATTTGTTCTTGTCCATACATTTATTGATAAAAGCAAAAAAAATGTTACACATTCATGGATATGTTATTACCTACATGGGGGGGGGGGATATATATATATATATATATATATATATATATATATATATATATATATATATTATATATATTATATATATTATATATATATATATATATTATATATATAATATATAATTATAATATAATATATATATAAATTATTATATATATATATATATATATATAATATATTATTATATATTTATATATTATATATTATATTAATAATTATATAATTATATATAAATATATATTATAATATATATATTATATATATATTATATTATAATATATCCCCCATGATTAATAATACATGAATTGTAAATTTTTATTATTTATATAATAAAGTATAAAGAAAAATTTATTATAATATTATACATGCATACCTGAAATACCCATATGATCTGTAAAAATATTCTAACTCTCTATCTGCAGAGGTATATTGGGAAGATATCTACTATACACAACTCTATAGAATGAATAGTATTGGATAGATACTGAATCCTAAGCTAGAATTTATAATTAGAAACTATTCTTACTCATGTAAAATATTGTATTAATATATATATATTTTGGAAAAAAAAATATATTATATAATAATATATAATAAATATATTGCATATTAATAATATAAATGCTAAAATAACTATAATTATCTGATAATATTATAAATATTATATTAATAAATAATATTTAAAAATACTAAAATTTTAATATTATGCGGTGGCTGGACATACATCATGAATGCTGGATATTATATAGTGCATATGTAATATGTATAGGTGTCCATATCGATATTAATTATATATAAATTAATATATCTGGAGGCAGCATAATATATAGCCCGGGAGAGCTTTACTAAATATGAATAAATGATATATAGATAATAAACATAATATATACCATAACCTAAATCACTAAATTGTAGATAATACATATATAGTTGATATAATAATTAGCAAACTATATGGTCTATATTAACCCAAAAGATGATGATGGATATGTATATAATTATATAGGCGCTAGTACCAGGAGGTCATCAAAGATGGGTGAACATCAATTACATTTACAGACACCACTAACGATAATAACATATATATTATATATTTTATAATATATATTATATACACAATAGATGAATATGAATAACTTCTATAAACTTAGTATAATAATTATAAATAAAATTATTCTATTATATATTAAATTATATTTTCTGTAATTAAATTTTCCTAATATCAAATAAACTTGAAGTAAGCCTATTATTTATTAGAGAAAGAAAGATAGAAGAAGAAGGAGATAGAGAGATAAGATAAGAATGAGAGAATATAGAGAGAGATAGTAGTATGGAGAGAAGAATCTTATATTTAATCTTATCATCTTGTGGTATACTGATTAGCAAGTTCTTTAATAATAAAGTATAGGATTTTCTTATCTTATTATCTCATATTATTCTTGCATATGATTATATTATATTTATATATGTAAATAGAGCTATATTTAAGATGTTATTCTTGTACAGGACAAGTTGCAGTCGTCGATACAAGAAATAATCTGGAGACACAAACAGTAACACCACAAATAAAGGAAAAAGATTGCAAAACATACTGCTCACAGCCTGAGTCCACTCAGTGCTCCCGAGTTTCAGCTTCATTTTGCCATGCATACCGAGGTGAAGATAACATTTGTTGAGCTCCCTTCAGGCCCACCCAGTCAAGGCAGTTTATATTGCTGACTAAATTTTCTGATGGAGAGTTGTGGACCTAGTCTCTGACAAGTTTGTTCGTACTGTAGAGAATTACCATAGTGACTTGTAATGCCTTGCAGGATGAGAATTCTTTACCTGATTTTGATGACATGTTTCATTTAAATCACATGAAACTTGATTGATATATAATGGACATCCTAGAATCTGAAATCCAACATATTAGCTTCAAATTGTCATCTGTAGTAGAACATATTAATATCAAATTGGCAAGTAATTAATAGGACCTTAAAACAAAAATTGGGGACGCGGTGGCCGAATGGTTAGAGCGTCGGACTCAAGACTGTCACGACGGTAATCTGAGTTCAAGGGTTCGAGTCACCGGCCGGCACGTTGTTTCCCTTGGGCAAGGAACTTCACCTCGATTGCCTGCCTAGCCACTGGGTGGCCAAGCCAGCCCATGTCAGTGCCAGGTAAATAGAGATGGTGACTCGGGGAAAAAAAAAAAAACATCGGGCGGAAGGCAATGGCAAACCACCGCTCTAAATTGCCAAGAAAAAATCATGGAAGCCCATGATCACCAAGGCCGCGGTGGCCGAATGGTTAGAGCATCGGACTCAAGACTGTCACGACGGCAATCTGAGTTCAAGGGTTCGAGTCACCGACCGGCGCGTTGTTCCCTTGGGCAAGGAACTTCACCTTGATTGCCTACCTAGCCACTGGGTGGCCAAGCCAGCCCAAGTCAGTGCTGGTCCCAAGCCCGGATAAGATAGAGAGAATGATTACCTAAAAAAGGTAACACCGGCACTCTCCGTGGAAAGGAACTGGGGACCCTACCACGTACTCACTCCAAGGGCATCACAGCATGAAAACTACAATTAAGTATCATGCTGTGACCACGGCGGCTCAGACATGAACCTACCGCTAAATGAATGAAAAACAAAAATTAACCATATACATTCTGGCAACTTGGGGCTTAGACTAGGGAGGTTTACAAGTTTATCTCATCAGAATACATATGATAGATCTGTTGGCCTTTGCTGGAGGCTGTGCGGTCACATCAACCAGCACAAGGCTGGTGAGATGTGCAGGTGTCCTCTAACCATTTACCATTTCTTCTTTGAGACTGATATTTGTCTGCAAGACTGTCAAATAAGGAGACAAAATGGCTTTCCTATTGTACCATTTCCTTTCTCAACGTTTACCTAGAATAAAAATTAATTAACTTTTATGGCATGTATGCACTAAGCCAGGGCAATTTGAAGATGATATTACTGTAGAAGACAAAAAGATTTTGTCATTGATATACAAGAAATGACATGAATGGTAACATCTCATATAAATGAAAAATATATGCCTAAATCCATTCAGTGCTCCAGAGTTTCAGCTTCATCTTGCAGTGCATACTGTAGACTCCCCCCCATCAACCCACTCCTTTAGGCTGGCCAGTCACAATAATTTAGATTACTGAATAAAGTTTATGACGTGGAGTTAGGGACTTTAGTCTCTGGTGAATGCTACTTGACTTTGTACAACATGCCTTGTAAAAAATTACCTAAAAAATTGTATAGATAATTCTATGTTTCCATTCTTCTCTCCGTCGTCCTCTCTTTCGGCAATCTATGATCTCAACAATAATGCACTGTAAAACTGATGGAATACTTTCCACAATGGCTCACCAAAACCTTGGTATTTCCCGTGCTGATCACTTCGTTACTAGGCAACTGAGATGATGCCTGCACTTGAGATCTTTGTTCCTAGCACCCAAGGAATGAAAAATGCTGCTTGTCTTCCCTAATACAAGGCCAAACTGGGTGTGCTGATGCAGTCTATGTTACATGTTACTAAGGTCATACATATGCACTGGGGATATCTAAATGAAGTCTGTGCTCTGATATCTCATGTAATTTCCTATTTATTTATTTATTTCTGCAACTTCCTAGTGTCTTCATCCATGAAAAAATTCAATATCCTGTTTATCACATACAAAATTAATATTAATTTCTCAATACATCACATATCCCCAGGAATGAGTATGGTGGCCCTGAGAGCCTCTGGTCCTCCAGCCGTAATGCTGCCCTCGGAACTCCTCGTCCAAGTTGGGCAAAGTGGACGAGATGTTAAGACCATTAACACCACCACTTTGGCGTCGGGGACAAGTTGTTCATCTTGTCCATCTCGCTTCCTTCGCAACCAGAGCAAGACGAGATTATGACACAGTAGCATTTATATGTAAATACCAATAGTTACGGGCAACTAAGATAGTGGTAGGTAATTCTATGGACCTTTATTGTTATCAAAGGGTATTTTTGTGTTTGTCAGTTGCATGTAAGTTACCTATGCATCTGAGGACTCACAAGGCCTATGCATCATGAAAAATAAAGACACCGGTATAATAAAAAGTGACTGTTTACTTTCGTGTCGGTTGCATTGTGGGCCTGAAGGCCTCGGAGGTTCCGAATGCGGCCTCGTGTCCTGCTGGCCCTGGCAAGTGTCTGGACGAGCAGGACGAGAGTTCCGAGGCGGCATAAAGCCCTGAGCCCCAAGGAAAAGAGGCCCGAGGGCCCTCAGCTCTACTTCCCGAGAACTCGACGCCTGGCGCCCCACAACCCCGAGGCCCGAAGCCCTGAGCCCCACGGCCCCGAAGCCCCCCAAGC